>NW_023270415.1:30771109-30876109 GCF_011800145.1 Mirounga leonina | reverse complement strand
CTCTATATCCAGATGTAAAAATTGATGTGTGTACATGAATCGTAGAAACTTGGAGACCATCTCATTCACTCTAAGTTTTTAGATGAGGAATCTCAGGCCTAGGAAGAGGATTGATTTTTCTTGGTGTTCTCTAACTGCATTGGGGCATATCTCTGATAAAGGTCCTCCTCCAGTAGGATTTACCTTTTTTGTTTATGTAAATGTATTACAAATGAGAGTAAGATGAGGTAGCACAACTTCATTATAGTATCTTTGTATATCAAAGCAAAATACATACGAAAAGGAATTATATTTTACCTACACATTAAAATGAATGCTTCTGACTGATCTATCCCATCAGTACTCAACAAAGTACTACCATATAGAATAGAAATAATTTGTTCTTTTTCCCTTTTTGTTCTTTTGGGGAAGGCTTTGTCCCTTTTCTATCTTATTTGTCATAGACATATATAATAGCTTTACGTATAATTAAATAAAGGAATTAAACTCAGAATGTTCATCTCTTATTTTCATGCAAGGAATGGAGATAACTTCTGACTTCTGTCAGCTACTTATATGTTCATTTATTAAGGTAATTGAGTACGTACTAAATAGAAGAATTTGATTGTAATTGCCATGGTGGATATAGTGAGATATATGCATACTTATAATACAAAGCTGTGTAGCACGTGCCAAATGAGTAGATAGGCAGTAAATATAGATGTTCCAGTGGTTCTTTTATTAGAAACTACAAGACCGGAAGTAGAAATAATCCTTAAACATATTCCTAGATGCCAGAAAGTTTTAATACAGACCTTAACATCTGTCATAAATACTTACATAAAGTAGGTGATGAACACATGCCTCATGAATTGAACTACAGTTAAATATACCAGGAAAAACAGCAATGGGGGTTGAGAAGAGAGGAGGTAAGATGGGCAGAAATTGAGTTACACCCAGGGAGAATGAAGAAGAGGTCTTGTCAGTGATTAGAGAAAAGACAAAGCAGCATGGAGGGACAGACTCATGTCAACAGGCAAAGCAGTGGTAAGTTAGATCAGGTCCCAGGTAGTGTAGCAAACTAGTCTAGAGGAGACACACAGGTACCAGCATCCTCAGACTGTAGGGACCAGGGGTTCCAGCATGAGCAGTCACCTAGAGAACAAGATCGTGGGTAAGAAAGTCTCTCTAGCTTCTCATTTCTAAACTACTTTGAAATCAGACCATTTTCTCAGGCTTTCTTTTAGGGCTTTCAGTTGAGGATGCTTAATGAAATTTTAGGGTTTGACTGCCCCACCCAACCCTAGTATCTTTCCACCTGCTTATAGACAATTAGAATTCTAAGTAGAAACCCAAAAAAATGGGTGGGGGGGGAGGATGTGTTAGGTAAGTATTTGTAATACCACTATGATATATACCTCAGTTTAAATGTAATCAGCCAGTAAATACATGCAAATGATAGGAGTATCAGCTTTCTCCCAGATTTGTCAGGTTTTATTCCTGGCTGTTTTCAAGTAAGGAGAGGAGAAGGCTTGGAGAATGTGAGGAAAGGGAAAGGTTGTTGATAGAAAGGGGGACAAAATTTGTATACTTCACACCCGTGACCTGGGAAACAAAAATTACGAATTTAAGATATTTAGTCATACAAGTGTAAAAATAGCTTGGGGTTCATAAAGTTCTTGTTTTATGTCTGTTTTGTTTTGTCATTGTAAATGAGGCAAGTTCCCTGGGAATTTAACTGAGGTACTGCAGAAACATTAGTTGCGTTCCCTGTTTTCAATATTGGTACAATGTGTCATGTTTTTCCTAATGTGGTACAAGGAAACGAGGTACAAAATAGAGAATCTCTTGCATTTGAAAGATTAGCCTATATAAATGGAATATTTAAAAACCTATAAAAATGTCCATTAGAAATTGGTTTGACAATTTGTCAAAAAGGGGGCAAATATTTTATAATCTAAAATGCTTAATACCTAACCATCAGAGTTGCATTTGATGAAGATTGTGTCATGATTACATGAAGGATCCGCTGAAATGGTTGTATGTTTGGAGACTACTAGATATATAGGCTCAGTTTTCTTTTCTTTTTAAAATTTTATTTTTTTGGCCTAGCATCTTGTTTGGGAAATACAAGAGGGTTCGTGAGTCTGTGGCTTGAAATCCAAAAAAAGCCTGATATTTTCCTTATTTCTCATAATACACAGGCATATGACCTAAGGTGAGTTAATTGAATGTGAATAGGGAATAGTGTTTTAGGAAGGAGTAAGAGATTAGAATTAGTGCCAGTGGCCTTCCTATGCTCCACTGTGTTGCCATCCCAATGTCCAGGAGTGTTGGCCCTGTAACTAGGTTGTACCTTTGGCCATGGATCCAGCCATCTGCTTTCCCTAGGTTTCCAAGCTTATCTGGTAATCATCCAGGAAATTTCTTTTTACCACTTAAGGACCTCAAAAACAGTTTCAGTTTTTGCCTGGTAACAATCACTCTTTAGAGTTGTAGGAAAACTATTATCAGCCTAAGGATGCTACAAGGCTGATCTATGAGAACTGCAGTTTTTGTTTGTTTGTTTTAAGTAGGGGCTCGAACTCACAACCACAAGATCAAGACCTGAGCTGAGATCAAGTTCCGATGCTTAACTGACTGAGCCACCCAGGTACCCCTGAGCACTGTAGTTTTCTAAGAGACAATAAGCAGTTAGTGACTAAGCTCCAAGAGGGCAGAGACCGCATCTGAATTGATTACCATTGTATACCCAGCTCCTAGCTCAGTGCCCCAGCAAATATGTTCAGTAAATATTTTGATTTTGACTTGAATGAATAAAATAGTAATACTTATTTATAGGCCTCCCCAATATCTCTTTTAGATTTTTGGATGTGACTGCTTTTAGTGTGGGTTTTCCTTAGGAAGAAAGAGAATTTCAAAAATGACACTAAGGTTTTAAATTCAGGTAAATGGGAGGCTGTTTCTTCATTAGTAGAAATGAGAAGTCCGGAGGAAAGAGTGGAGGTTTCTGCAATGGCTTTTACATTCTCTTAACTACAGGTTAAATAAGTTGTTACTCATCAGATAGCTTCGTATTTTGAAAAGCACAATAGTCCCTCCTACTAGACTTTGGTAAAGCAAAAACAACTTACCTAACAACCTCAGACTGTCACTTGAACCTGTATGAAGAATGTTCTTTAGTTTTTTTAATGGTTTTGCATATGTGACTTATTTAAACTTTCAAAACGATTAGCAAACTTGTTATTGCCCTGCTTTTGTCGTTCGTGACTCTGGGAGAAGCAAGGAAGTCATTTCTCAGTGTTCTGAATATATAAAAGACTGAAATGCTATTTTTCATAAAGACTGAAGAAACTGTCATTGTAAGATCAAGTTATGGAGAAGATTGGCCAAACTCCAGCTATCTCTTCTTGCAATTAGAAGATCTTAAACTCCTGCAAGTGGTGAATGTGACAAAAACCTAATCTGAAACCTTGCGACAGATGAAGATGGAATGACAAATTTGACTGTTTAGCTATGGGATTCTGAAGGTAGGCAAGACTCAAGAAATAACTTTAAAGTGCTTAAAGAAAAGACTGTCTTTTCAAGGTATCAATGCATATTGATTCAAATGTCCTGAATGCTTATTCTACTGATGTGCATTTGGTTGCAGTATTGAATTGCAGTGTGAAAGAGACCTTTGCCAATAATTCTCGGGGGCAGTTACACAATTTTTTTCTTATGTCATTTTATGGATTTCTTTTGACACAGCTTTTGGCATCACAGGAGGCACAACATAGGCTTTGGATTTATAATGACCTGCACATGCCCAGGAGGAGTGAGGTCTATTTCTTTGTTCTGCTTCTAGAAGGAGATATCATTTGGTCATTTAGATAACTTGCACTTTAGTGTTACTGGCCTTGATATTGATGTTTGCCAATTTTTTTTTTTAAGATTTTTATTTGACAGAGAATACAAGCAGGGGGAAGTGGCAGAGGCAGAAAGAGGGGGAGAAGCAGGCTCCCCGCTGAGCAGGGAGCCCAACATGGGGCTTAATCCCAGACCCTGAGATCATGACTCAAGCCGAAGGCAAATGCTTAACCGACTGAGCCACCCAGGTGCCCTGATGTTTGCCAGTTCTTATATGTACAGTAGGATGTTAGGGTTATCATTTCATTTCATATTTCATATTCCTGTTTCTAAAATTATATATACCTTTTTATACTTATCATTTGGAATAGTCAAGTATAAAATACCTGAAAAAACAAACTTCTTGGAGAGAATAAATAGAACTCTGAGTTTTAATGTCTGTAGGGATTTATTTGACTTTCAGAATGTTTCTAAAAATAGTTAACCTAGAGGTGCCTTTATTGGATGTCTTAGTTCCTGCTCTGGGTTTGTTGTTTGGGTACTCTTTTGCTAACATTTCTGTGCTGCCTCTTCCTGTTTGTAAAGTTCCTACCAAAAATGGGACGCTAGTTTCTTAGCCCTTGCCATTATTCAGCTCTTTTTCACAGTCCAAGACCAACTTAGCTTCTGTGGCTCCTTTTACAGTGGTCATGTGTTTTGGATGTGAAATGTTACTGTTCCTTTCTGTTCTACAAGGCTAAGAAAATATGTATCCTTATCATAGAAGATAAAAGGAGAAAGAAATCCCTAACAATTAAAGGACTACTGAATTCCTACTCTGAATGAGGTACTGTGAGAGATTCAAAGAATATCTAAAATGATGCCTGTTTTCAATATACTTATGATGTAATTGAAAACCTGACACGAGGGGAGTGACAAACACCCCAAACACTAGGGGAGTAGTACAGACAGTTAAATGTGCAGACATTCAGAGGAAGGAAACCACTTTTAAACTGTGTTGGTTTGGAACTGTTTTATAGAGTTGAATTTGAATATGACACTTTATTATGGTCTCATAAACAGGAGAGAGCAATAAATAATCCTTTAGTGACTGTGATATATCCCAAGTATTTATGGAAGGGCTCTCCATGTAATAGGCAGTCAGTAAATGCTCACACAGTGAATGAATATGTAAATTCCTACTTGGATCTCTCTCATTGGCTCGTCAGAATCAATGTCTTTTTTTTTTTTTTTTTTTGGTCTTAAATGTAGCCTCTGCTCTCATAACTGTACTTCCTCTTGTCTAGCACATGTGTCACTAAAGACATTACCATTTATCCTGAAACACAGGGTCTTCCCCCTTTGCTCCTTTCTTCCTTCATTCTCTCCTTTATAGTCCAGTTATTTCCTACAGAAAATTTCCTATAATAGCTTTTCATCAATCTCTCATTTCCAGAAAGTAATACCACTTTTTTCTGCCCTGTATTATTGCTTCCCTAAACCTTTAACTAGCTTTTGTCCCCTCTGTCCACTCTCCAATCACTGTCAGATTAATCTTCCTAAAATCTAACTTTGATTATGTATCTTCCCTGCTACAAGCTTTTTTGCCTTTTTTTTTTTTTTAAAGATTTTATTTATTTTTTAGAGAGCGAGCAAGAGAGAAACAGCATGAGAGGGGAGAGGGTCAGAGGGAGAAGCAGGCTCCCCGCTGAGCCGGGAGCCCGATGTGGGACTCAATCCCAGGATCCCGGGATCATGACCTGAAGCGAAGGCAGACGCTTAACCATCTGAGCCACCCAGGCGCCCTTTTTTGCCTTTTGAATAAAGTCTGTATTCCTTAGTGAGCCATTTCTTTATTACTATCTGACTTCATTCTCACTTTCCAGTTGTATCTCCACTCCCACTTCTTTACACACAGCCTTTGCTCCATTCAAGCTGGATGACTTGGTATCTCATGAATATGCCTTTGTTCACACTGTTCCTACAACCTGAGGGGCGGGCCTCCTCTAAATTCTGACTACTTCTGCAGGCCTGGCTCAAGGGTCAGCCTTGCCATGAAGCTTTTGCTAATCCCACTTAACAACTTGTAAGTGAAATTTTCTCTAAATTCTCAATTTTTTTTTTTTATATTTCATATTTAGCCAACTTGGCTTGTTTTACAACTATTTGTGTTCCGGTCATATTCTGTTTTGCTATAAATCCTTGAACATGAGAACTACAATCATAATATATAAACAGTATATTAGTATAAACAATATTCATTTTGATACTCCCCATGTCTAGCACATTTCCTATGTGCTTACTCAAAGGGCTAAAGCACTAACTTAGGCCCCAGAGGACTAGTGTGCTTGTTTTATACCACTTTTGAATGATCAGTGGCAATTTTAGTATCTAGTTTGAGTTTGCACTCTTCTCCAAAGATAGTATGGGCATCAGTAATGAAAAATATCTCTCTAAATAATTCTGCTTCTGACATTTTCTTACCTTGTAGTTGTAGGCAAATGAATCTTCCTATAGTCCAGTTTCCCTGTCTAAAAAAAAAAAAAAAATGGAGGTAATGTGAATTCTGTCAAATTGTTGTGGGAATTGTCAACCAAGAAAAGGAGGCGAAAACGAATAAGAAACAAAGGCTTTTTATTTGGGGTCTCCGAATTGCAATTCAGAGAGCACAGATTGTGTTAGCAACTGGAAAAGTGTCCCACTCATGTGGGGAAGACGAGAGGTTATTCTGAGAAAGAATTGGGGTAATATTTTGATAGAGAAAAATAAAACCCTGTTAGCTGAGCTGCTTTTGATTACTCTGACTTTAATTGGTGCTATCAAACGAAACTAATCTTAGTATGTTTTAGTTAACTATTCTGTCTTCATAAAGCTCATACCAACAGTTTTATGGTCCTAATGCCAGTTGTTCTGTTTAGCAACTCCTTGTAAAAAAGTTGCCACTTTTGGCCCAGTTCAAGAATTCACTAGTTAGAAAGGAAAATGAAGCTTCAAAATGGAGTCTCTCATGTTCAGAATTCCACAGAATTAAATGAGATCATACTTCAGTGTACTTACTTAGAACAGTACCTGGCACATAGTCCATACTCACTGTTAGCTGCTGCTATTTTATCATAGGTTAAACTTTTGACCCTGAAATATCTATTGGTTTGAAGTATGAATCTTATAACTCTGTATGGAGCCTAAAACTTTGAACGTTTTCCTCTTAATGATATTCACTGTCTTACCCATAGTATTAGGGAATTTTTAATTTGCCAGCTAATAGGACAACCACAGTTTTTTTTCTAATTTCACCAAACCCAGTATATGAATATCAAGATTTATAAAAAACCTGGTTGGCATGGTGGTAGATGGTTATTCATTTTATAAAATAATTGCCTACATGGAATATTTTACTGACTCCTTTAAACAGAAATCTCCACTTAAGGGCGCCTGGATGGCTCAGTTGGTTGAGCGACTGCCTTCGGCTCGGGTCATGATCCCAGGGTCCTGGGATCGAGCCCCGCATCGGGCTCCCTGCTCTGCGGGAAGCCTGCTTCTCCCTCTCCCACTCCCCTTGCTTGTGTTCCTGCTCTCGCTGTCTCTGTCTCTGTCAAATAAATAACTAAAATCTAAAAAAAAAAATAAAATAAAATAAAAGAAATCTCCACTTAAGAGTTTATAGTTAAGCTTATACAAATTTAACTTACAATTTCATGAACATACTTTATTTTTTTAAGACTTTATTTATTTGAAAGAGAGTCAGATAGCGAGAGCACAAGTGGGGAGGAGAGGGAGAAGCAGGCTCCCCGCCGAGCAGGGAGCCCAACGCGGGGCTCAATCCCAGGACCCTGGGATCTTGACCTGAGCTGAAGGCAGACGCTTAACGACAGAACCAGCCAGGTGCCCCTGAACATTATTGATTAGGAGACAAATTGCCTTTCTAGTTACATTTGATCATTAACCTTGTGACTTCGAATAAGACCTTTCTCTGGATTTCATTTTTCAAATCTGTAAAATGAGGATACTCAACTGAGGTTTAAGATCTTGCTCAATTCTTTAAGTGTGTGGTTCTGCCATAAAACGCTAGAACCTAACACCATAGGCAGGGTGATGGGACAAAGTGAAGAAGGTTCAGGTTGATGGGGAATAATAGCCCACAGCTGCAACAACAAAAATAAGGGCTTCTTGAGAGGAGGGACCAAATACTATTTTTATTTTATTTTTTAAAGATTTTATTTACTTATTTGACAGAGACACAGCGAGAGAGGGAACACAAGCAGGGGGAGTAGGAGAGGGAGAATCAGGCTTCCCGCAGAGCAAGGAGCGCGATGCGGGGCTCGATCCCAGGACCCTGGGATCATGACCTGAACTGAAGGCAGACGCTTAACGACTGAGCCACCCAGGTGCCCCCAAATACTATTTTTAATTCCCTACAGTGTTTACCTCAATGCCTTGAATAAAGTTGGTTCTTAACACTGAATTAATCACCAATATCTATAAAGGTCAAGATCATATACTCTAGAACCAGATAATGCTTGGGTCTGCACTTCTAGTTCTGTCACCAGCTGGGGGACATTGGTCAAGTTACCTAACCTCTCTAGGCCTAAATTGATATGGAAATTGGGGGTAATGATAGTATGATGATAGTTGTGAAGGTTAAATGAGTTAATATTAAGGCCCTCAGAGCAATGCTTAACACCTAGTAAACTCTATTCTTACTCTATACATATTTGAATGATCTGTAACCTTAAAAGCAGCTGAATATGCATGATGGAAGTAGGAATATATTTTCTTATAGATGTATCATGGAAGACAGATTTTTACATGGTAAAATTTGTCTAATTTGGTTGGGGATGAAGTTACTCGTTTTGTTTTTAAAGATTTTATTTATTTGACAGTGAGAAATGGAACACAAGCAGGGGGAGAGGGAGAAGCAGGCTTCCCGCCGAGCCCGGGGCCCGATGTGAGGCTCGATCCCAGGACACTGGGATCTTGACCTGAGCTGAAGGCAGACGCTTAACGACTGAGCCGCCTAGGTGCCCCTCAAGTTATTCTTTTTTTAAGAATGCGGCATAAAGCATGTTGTCTGATTGCTTGAGTTCATACCATTTTATATAGCCAGGATTGGTTAGACAAAAGATCCAAAGATAGGTAAGACACTTTTTTTTTTAAAGATTTTATTTATTTATTTGAGAGAGAGAATGAGATAGAGCATGAGAGAGGGGAGGGCCAGAGGGAGAAGCAGACTCCCCGCTGAGCAGGGAGCCCGATGCGGGACTCGATCCCAGGACTCCAGGATCATGACCTGAGCCGAAGGCAGTCGCTTAACCAACTGAGCCACCCAGGCGCCTGAGGTAAGACACTTTTTAATAGTTTCTTTCCAACCCTCAAGAAGGGGTGATTCTATGATACATTGTTCCAAGAATAAAAATTCTATGTGCAATTCTAATCTGTTAGGTCAAAACATGAAATCTTGTTAGGTATCCTGGAGACTCCATTCCTGAGGACCTGCACATTGTGTTAAATTTTTATTTTAAAATCAAAGTCCACTAAATAAAGTCTTGGTATGTGGAATTTTTTTTTTTCCCAGTGAAAAGAGTTGCCATCTAAAAGAAATCCGCTCCAGACATTTAAGTAGAGTTAACAAGATACCCAAGATTCTTGGGAAAAGAATCACCACGGTGGTCCCTCTTTATTCAAATACAGGACAATTGGGCACTTACTGCTCTTGCAGATATGTGACCTAAGCACTTTGTGGCTTGATAAGGGACCTTCTTCCCCCAAACTACCCCCTCTATGTATAGTCAGCTGTCTGGGAAAGTATCAAGGGCATTGGATCTCACCTCTTTCCTATTTTGAAGTTTAGCATAATTAGAACCTTTCTCACTGATGGAAGTCAGCTGGTAGGAAAGGATATCTCAAAGACTCAGAAGAGGAATGTTCCTTTAGGGAAGTCTGGAGTGGTGGCCTGCATGCCACATCAGGAAGCAGATTTTGTCCTGGCATAGTGTGTGGCTGATGCTGGACTCTGACCCCTCTCTAACTCCCAACGACCTTGGAACAACAGATAACCTTTGGTACTGGGAACAATGGCTGTAGATATGATGTGGCTTTAAAAATTGTCCCTTTGGGAAGCCAAGAGCAATATACCAGGTACTGAGACCTCTGCAGCCCTCTAAACTCACAGCACTGAATAAAAATATTTTGGATTGTGTGGGACCAGTTTGCAACACTGCCAAAACCGGATCTTCGCGCTAGACTTTCCTGTACACTACAGGATTCCTCATTCATTTTCAGGCATTTGGAAGTCGAACGGTCTCTTTGGACTGCAAACCCTCCGGTTACTTGAGAACAATTGTGAGGTAGCAGCTGAGGGCCATGGAAAGAGGACTTCCTGCTCATTTGAGGTGGGAAGTGTTCAGTGATTTTAATTTGAATAAGGAATAAGATTTGATCTTCTGACTTAACATTGCTTATGTTGATTTTAGTTATAGCAGCTTTGCCAAAGTAGTGGGACCATGTTCATTTAAAGGAGACTTAAAGAGGACTCTGGTGACATTTCTGCAAATGCCTGGAAAATTTTATTTGGTTAGATCAACACTAGTCGCTATGCAGTTGGCAAGATTATTTTTTTTAAAGATTTTCTTTATTCATGAGAGAGAGGCAGGGAGGGAGGCAGAGGGAGAAGCAGGCTCCCCGAGGAGTAGGGAGCCTGATGCAGAACTCGATCCCGGACTCTGGGGATCATGAGCTGAAGGCAGATGTTTAACCGACTGAGCCCCTCAGGCGCCCTAGCAAGATTATTTTAAGATACTGACAATGAAGAACCAAAAAGCTAATTTCTCAAGTTCTTGCGCAGGTTGCAGAAAGGAAGTTGTAACCAGAACTAAAGAGAGGCCAAATCTCCAATGCCTACTCAGGCCAGCGGGGCCGGGCGGGGCAGGAGCCTCCCACGGGCGCGCTCAGGGCGGCCGGCCCGAAGGAGTCACGCCCACGTGGGCGGGGCTGCAGGGGTGGGACTTCCTGTCGGGGAGATTTCTCGCTCTCAGGAAGAACCCGGGCACAGATTCCGCCGGTAACCTAGTGAGTCTGACGGACCCCAAGTTGAGGTAAGTCCCGCATTCCTGCGACTTCGTATGGGCTGTCGGGCCGTCTGGGTCGGAGGTGCGGGCCTCCGCGCCCGCGGCCGGAGTGGGTGGGAGCGCGGGGTCCGAGGCCGCAGCCGGGGCCCCTTTATCCCTGCCGTGTTATTCTTAGCCCCGGCCGCCGAGTGACACCGGCGACAGGCCCCACGTCGCGTAGCGGTTTCGCCCCCGCGTTCTCTCTAAACCCTTGTGGCAGCTGATGTAGAATAATTTTCTCTCTTTCATTGTTACGGATTCCAAGGAAGCTCAGACCTGGCGTATTTCCAGGGTCATGCAGTCCCAGTTTGAGCCCCTCATCTCATGTTGTCTTCAGTCGCCCTGCTGGGGACAGGGGACAGGAAGGTGGCATGCTTCCCACTGTCAGGAAGGCTGTGACCGGGACAGAAACAGTTGGGAATGTTTCAGGCGTTTGTCTGTAGGAAAGTGAAGGTGAATAGAATATGCTCATTTCCATCAAGAAATATGCTCAAAGTAGTTGTGAATATAAGGCACCTACACAAATGATCAAAACGTAAGGAAGACCTTCCTGAGTGCCCTAAGTGCCATGCAGGAGCTTTATGGGCTCTTCCAGGCCAAGCGTCCTCCCAGCTTTTCACTGTGTAGACCTTCCTTAGGAATGTTACTCAGGCTCGGGACTCAGTCGTTGCCTACTCAGGTGACTTACATAGTATTTATATCTGCAGGTCGTATCTCTTCTGTGAGCTCGGGATCCCTAGTTCAGCCGCCTAATTGACATCTCCTTTTGGTTTCACGAAGGCTTCTCCTCCTCTACTAATTAAACTTTTGATCTCTCCACCCCCTATCCAGATCTCCAAATTGACTCTTTTCTGTTACTGCCCGTTTCAGTGAATGTCGCTGTTATCCATTCAGTTGCTAAAAGTGGGAAATCTGGGCATCATTGAACTCTTCCTTTCATATCCATATCCAGATTATTGCTAAATGCCCCCCCAACTTTACCTCCTAAAGCAAGTATCTCTCCATTCTCTAAACTTCTCTATAAACACCTCTCCCTCCACTCTCCTCGGTCTAAGCCAACGTCCGGGTCTCCTGTGGACTACTGCATCCTAAATCTAAATCTCCAGTCCAGTCTACCCAGCTCCCACTCTCCACTCCTCCCTCCAACCTCCAATCTGCCCTCTTCTATAGCGGTGGTGAATGATTCTTCATGGCTCTCAGTCAGAATCTTACCTTTAAGGCCCTGCCTGGGGTGATGCCTACTATCTCCCCAGTCTCATCCCTTGATCTCCTAGCTGTCACACTTAGGCCTTTTAGTTACTCTTCACTTAGAGCCTGCAGTTGAGTTAGTTAATGCCTATTCACTTGTCCTTCAGATCTTGGTCTAATCATGTTGTCAGGGCAACCTTATCTGATACCTAAGGCCAGGTTAAAGCTCTTCTGTTACATGGTTCTCTCTTTGTACTTCTACTTAGGCTTTGTTACATTTGTGATTTTGCATGTAGTCTGATTTTATTATTAATATCTGACTCCCCACTAGCAAGTAAGTGAACTGGGCCTGTTTTCCTTACTATGATGCAGTGCACAGTGTATCATAGGTATTTAGCAGATAGCTGTCAGATGATTAAACAAATAATGAATTCTGGATGGAGAATCCCTAGAAGGGGTAGCTTTTGAAATGGGCATTGAAGAATTGGTAGGAGTTATATCTGTGCAGGTGCTGTTAGAAGGCAGAGATATGAGAGGCTTGAGCAAAGTTTCTGGCAACAAAGCAGATGCACTGTTCTGTTAATCTAGTTATGTTAAGCCTGGAAGAGAGGAATGGAGTAAGAATGGAAAAAGAAAAAAGAATTTGGAAACAATTCTTGAGACACTCTAAGCAGTGACTTCTGTAACTTGAAAAGTGGCTTCCCTTTTACATTAAAAAAAAAAAATCTTAGGAAAAAAAAAAAAGGGCAACTACCAGCAGAAACACCTCACTGTTTCTTCCCTTTGCCCTCTCCTCCTTTCCTCTTTCCTACACTGTGAGCACCATGGTAGGGAATTCTGAGTAATCTTTAAGGTGAAACTGTGTCAGTTATTCTCAATTATAAAAGTGACAAAATTGGGGTTGCTTTATATTTTATTTTTTAAAGATTTTATTTATTTGTCAGAGAGGAGAGAGCACTAACAGGGAGAATGGCAGGCAGAGGGAGAAGCAAGCTCCCTGCTGAGCAAGGAGCCCGATACTGGATCCCAGGACTCTGGGATCATGACCTGAGCCGAGGGCAGGTGCTTAACCAACTGAGCCACCCAGGCATCCTTTGGATTGCTTTATAAATGATGGCACATTTTTCTGACCACTTGCAAAGCTTCACTGTCCTAGGTTCCGATTTTAGAGTGTGGTCAAGCGAGTGGTGAGTTATTTTGGTATTCTCTTCAGAAGTCAGTGGAAAACTGGACAGTTCAAAAGACAAAAATATGGGTTTTTTTCTGGAAAATTTATTATTTTTTTAGTCCTGGAATATTCTTTTCCTCACATCAGAATTGAGTATATACCTTCTGTGCCTTCCTTTCAAAGCTTCTTTAATTTCAGCATTCCCAATGTTCTTTTATTTTCATTTTATTCTCTACCCAAACATACACCTATCTTTTAAAATACTTACGTGTCCTTTCTTCTCCATCCCCCAATCGAGTGTTTTTTTTTTTTTTTTTTTTTAAAGATTTTATTTATTTATTTGACAGAGAGACACAGCAAGAGAGGGAACACAGCAGGGGAAGTGGAAGAGGGAGAAGCAGGCCTCCCGCTGAGCAGGGAGCCCCATGCGGGGGCTTGATCCCAGGACGCTGGGATCACGACCTGAGCCAAAGTCAGACGCTTAACGAATGAGCCACCCAGGCGCCCCGAGTTGTTTTTTTAAAACGTTATGTTATGGGCACTTTGGGAAACACTTTTATAGAGTGTTTTTTTTGGTGTTTGTTATGTAAATGTTTCTACACTAGAAGTGGTTTAGGTAAGAATATTTTTTAATGGACTTACCAGTGAATCTTGAGAAACATTGAACTCTAACACCAAGAAGAGGGCAATTACATTTGTGATTTTGTACATGTGATTCATTTCCTGAATGAAAGTATTGTGCTAATCGAGATGTTTTTCTGAACTATTCTGTAATTAAGACTTAGAGATTTTTAATTGCTTTGTCCTGACTTGTGTTAAATCTATTCAGAAGATGGCTGATCCTTGGCAGGAATGCATGGATTATGCAGTAACCCTAGCAAGAGAAGCTGGAGAGGTATGAACTGAAATCTTGTCAGCCATGATGTGATGGATGTGGACAGCATGTGGTTGTCCTGTGAAATAACACATGCATTTTGATTAATTTGTATTTGTTTTCATTTTACTAAACATTTTCAATGGAGTCAATACTCTTATGTCCTTAAACCTTTTTAATGACAAATGTGAATTTAAAATAGGATGTAAGATTGTATGCTTTTGTACCTAGAATGTCATAACCACTGTAAGTTTATTTTATATACATTGTGGTAAGACATTTTTAAGAACATCATTTCAGACAGATTGAATGTTTTAAACCACTTCTATAGTTCATCTTTTAGTTTGATTTAAAATGATATATGCCTTTTCTGTTTGCTTATCAAAAAATCTTTTTAGGTGGTTCGTGAAGCTATAAAAAGTGAAATGAATGTCATGATTAAAAGTTCTCCAGCTGATTTGGTAACTGCTACTGACCAAAAAATTGAGAAAATGCTTATATCTGCCATAAAGGAAAAGTATCCATCTCACAGGTATTTTTTATTTTAGTTTCACATGATAAATTGAAACTTAGAGTCAATGTACTAGACAAATTTTGATTCTAGACACAGAAATTGACTTTAGTTAACTTAAGCTGAAAAGGAATTTATTTGGAGAGTGTTGGGCAGCTCAGGAGCCCCGAGAGCAGGGCATAGGCAGAAGTCAGGAAGTCAGAGCCATTGCTTCAGATGCCACCGGTGGTAGCTTCATGACTGCTGCCTTTGGATATCTTTGCCTCATTATCTCAAGATTACAGATCCTGAGCAGGAATGTCTTGCTGAACTCCGGTTGCTTGCCCGAGCTCAAGCTGCCAGGAAGGAACAAACAGGAGGTATTTGGATTCCTTCATAGTAAGAGGAGTGTTTGGATGCTGGGAAGCTAATATGACAAATGTCTGCCACAGTTATGATTTAGAAGTTTTATTCTCTATATTGCAAACTTTTTTATGTGTTAGAGTGTTGGTAACTTTAACGAGTTTGAGAGAAAACACTACAATCAGGGCTGTCTTACAGAGACATATAGCAGAAACATTGTCATCCTTTTAAAGTTTTAACATTGTCATTCTCTACTTTTGTTTTTAAAGATTTATTTATTTTATAGAGAGCAAGTGCACACGGTGGGGGTGGGTGGAGGGGGAGGGAGAGAGAATCTCAAGCAGACTCCCCGCTGAGCACAGAGCCTGACACAGGGCTCGAGCTCACGACCCTGAGATCATAACCTGAGCTGAAATCAAGAGTTGGAGGCTTAACCAACTGAGCCACCCAGGTGCCCCTGATTTTCTATTTCTTGGTCATGCCATTATCTGTTCCTGATATTTTAGCCATTGAGAAGAAAAAATGTTTAAAGCTGTGGCTAAATATACTTCCTCTTAGTAAAAAGGTTTACAGCTAAGTGAAAAGGGGATGAAAGAAAATCATACTGATTATTGGATAGTTCAGTATTGAATAAAAGAAAGAAAATGAATAAAAGAAATAAAAAGAAAACCAATGAACTCAGACACCATTTACAAAATTCACCTGAGATTTATTGCATAGTATGTTTTAGGAAGGCATGTAGACACAGTAATTTTGGTGAGTAATTTGCTTTCTCATTGACTTATTTAATGTTCTCTATGTTGTCTATTGCTGCATAGCTAATTATCCTAAAAACTTTGCAGCTCTAGACAACAAACATTTATTATCTTAGAGTTTTCAAGGGTCAGGAATATGAGAGTAGCTTGGCTGCATGGTTCTGGTCGGGGTCTCATAAAGTTATAGTCAAACTGCTGGTCAGAGCTGTAGCATTTTAGGGCTGAAGGATAAGTTCACTTATGGGATTGTTGGTGACTTCAGTTCCTCCTGGGTTTTCTGCTAGCAGCTCCCCTCATTTCTTCTCCATGTGGGCCTCTCCATAGAGCAGCTCTTAACATGGTGGCTGGCTTCCCCTGGGGCAAGAAAAGGAAAGGGACAGAGGGAGAAATAGAGTAAATAAGATGGAAACCACAGTACCATTTTTATGAACGAGTCTTCACAGTTGTATATTGTAACTTCTGCTTTGACTCTTGGTTAGAAGAGAGTCACTCAGTTCAA
The DNA here is from genome assembly GCF_011800145.1 of Mirounga leonina. Taxonomy (NCBI): domain Eukaryota; kingdom Metazoa; phylum Chordata; class Mammalia; order Carnivora; family Phocidae; genus Mirounga; species Mirounga leonina. Next base: position 30,859,862 of record NW_023270415.1, on the reverse strand, counting down.
ATTCACACTCAAGGCAAGGGGTGTTAGGTTCTACCTCTTAAAGAGAAGAGCATGAGAGAATTTGTGGAGTTATTTTTAAAAACCACATTTCCTTAGTAAGTTCTCATTTGCAACAAATGTGTGTGCATACACACATGTGAGTGCCTTTATTTACCCTGGTATTGCATTTGAGAATTTTGAATTTTATTTTTCACATAACTTTGCTCTGGGGGAAATAAAGTTTTCTCACTTTATCAGTCTGAAGGAAGAAGGAACAACAATAGGAAAGTGGTATATGGACTTTTGTTATGTATTAAAGTGACTCTGAATCTAAGGAAATGTTTAGGTTTGAAAATTGTTGAAAGCAGTGTGAAGATTTGGAATTTGTCCTTGCTTTTAGTTTCATTGGTGAGGAATCTGTGGCAGCTGGGGAAAAAAGTGTCTTAACTGACAGCCCTACATGGATCATTGACCCTATTGATGGAACAACGAATTTTGTACATAGGTATGTTTTAAAATGTTAATATTGTAATTACTTGTTTGTATACTAACTGAATGGACCTAGATACTTTAGAGAATTGTATAATTTGTAGAGTGAAGTGTATTATGCAGAATTTTCATCAGATATGGAAGAGATGATGAAATATTCATGCCATGGACTTTTGCAGCGAGCGGCCCTGTTCACCATTTTTTTTTCTCACTGGTGGAGCCATATAAAAATGTAAGCAAGCAACAGTGCTGCTTTGAGATTAAGGAACTAATGGAGTCAATTTTGGGGGTCACATAGAATGTTGTCTATATAGAGTAGGTTTAGTCCGGGAGAAAAAACTATTAAAAAGAGCATGGGCTTTTAAGATCAACAGACTTGGGCTTGATTCCAGATGCTTTTATAGGCTTTGTGACCTTAGGCAAGTTATTTAATCTTTCTAAGCCTCCATTTTTGTTTTTTAATGTGTAAAATGGACATCTTAATTGTACCTGCCTCTTAGAACTGTTTGTTCATGGGATTCAGTGAGTAATACTTATATATAAGAACTTAGTGTAGTGCCTGGCACAAAGTATGTAGCTCAGTATATTAGCACTAAAAGAAAGCCTGAGGGATTGCCGGTGACAGTTAAAATGGGTAGCCTGGTTTGTTGGGATTACACATAAATGTTACATTTGAAGTTGCCGTGTAGCTCTACATATCTTTACTAGTACAGAATTGTTAAAGTCTGCAAAACGAAGATCTAGAATCTATATGTAGAGTGTTAATGTGGAAAGATGCTCATGACATAACATAGAGAAGATTCTAATACAGAGTGTATACTATGATCCCATTTTTGTTAAAATGAAAACTATTAAATATTAACCTTTTTATTTTCAGTAGTTGAACACATTTTTCTTATTTTGTTCATCTTGACTCTTGAGTCAGAATTTACAGCCTGTGTGTTCAGACTGTCCTGCAGCCATAGCAATAGCCGTGCCTAATGGTTTACTTTTCACATGTGAAATTCCCAAGTTTGGTATTAAAGACAAGTGACAGTTCGTTCTGTACAATTTGATATCTGTGTTTATAGGTCCTGACTATGGGAGAAATGACCAAAGAAAAGAGACTTTTAACCATGAACAATTAAAAAATTTTTTAATTTGTTTTTATTTTTTGAAAAAAAAATTTTACAGTTACTATATTCGTTGCATTTGACATTCCAAAGATATAAAATGTCATGCAGTGCAAAGTGTCCTTCCCACTTCTGACCGCAGTTTCTCAGGGCCCATCTCTGGAGGTGGCCACTGTTACCAGTTTCTTGTGAATTCTTTCAGAGATGTTTCATGCCTGTAGAAGCTAGAAGCATCCTGTATGTATGTATATGCACCATCTCTCCCCATATTCCCCCTATTTACACAGAGGGCTGCGTACTATACACACTGTTCTGTGGGAGGAGGGGTGAGACTATTTATATGAAAAGTTATGTAGTCAATTACATTATGAAAAAACATGTTTATTGAAAATAATTTTATCTTGGTAAATTTGTATGTGTGTGTGTTTTTTTTAAAGGTTTCCTTTTGTAGCTGTTTCGATTGGCTTTACTGTAAATAAAAAGGTACGCTGTTTAAATTTATGGTAAAATGCCTTGCTCCTATTTTCTGAGAAAGAGTACATGTGTCTGTAATAAATTTAGGTTTGTCTCTATATTCAATTTATATAGCTGCGTTATTTCAAAGTAAGCTGCAAAACTGTTAAAATTGGCATGATACTTTTTCCATTAAAGAAAATTTAATGTCTGAGAAGCAATAATTAAAAGGAAAAAATACATGCAAGTAACTGAAATACAATTCAGTATTTAATCACCATTATATATGTGATAGAGTCCGATATGATAGGAGTTGATGTGTGATCTAAAATGCTAAATGGAAGAGGTGGGATTTGAGCTAGGAATGCCTTAATAGGCGTCAGTGAAGGGAAACTTTGAAAGACCAGAAAGTGGTAGAGGCCAGAACATGGTTGGGAAATGCTCAGTATGTTCAGGAACCCAAATACTTGCTATATCTAAAACCCAGTAGAATACGATCTGTAGCAATTGCATTTCCTTGCTGTTTGGCTATTTGATAGATCAAACAATGAATGATGTTTACTAACATCTTACACACCTGTCTTCAAGGAGCTTGTGATATATTTGATCAGCATGTACACAAGAGAGTTAAAAAAAAAAATCTATGAAAATAAAAACACATCTTAGGCACAGGGTTGCGCTCATTAGTGAGAACATCTGAAAGAAGCTAAAGGAACCTTTAGCATATAATCAGCCTTGGGCTATGTGCTGTCCCTGCCACTGAACTAACTCGCAGTTCATGCACAAGTTAGATGTGCGAACAGATAAATACGTAGTGGAACTATGAAACAATGCCATGGGAACATGAAGAGGGTGTATCCGATTCTGCCCAAGAGTGGTTTGGGGAAATCTTCATACAGAAGGGGTCTTTAGAATTTGGTCATGTGAGTTGGGTTTTAGAAACGTAGGAGTTTTTCAGATTAAAGAAGAAAAGGAGGAAAGCATTTTAATCAGAACAGCTTGGAGAAGAGCATGATGTGTGTGGGGAACGAGATGTTCATTGTGAGTGAAACTCTGAAAGTGGCAGGAGCAGAATTGATGAGGTGAGTTAGTTGTGGTTTTATTGTGAGGCACTATGGCCTATGTCAGAACATTTAGATTTTGTTTTTAGGCTGTAGAAAACCAGTAGAGGTTTTTCAAGTACAGAGTGACAGATAATTCTAGCAATGCAGAGATCATACCAGAGGGGCAGGCTGGGTGATTCTGAACTAAGATGGGGCAGTGAGGGTGGCTGAGGAAATGCCAAAATCAAGAAGTGCTTTCAAGATGAGATTTGAAGAAGACGACACGTGGGGAAGGAATGAGGTGTGATGAGGTAATGAGTGATCTTTGATCTCTTCGGTTGAGGTTTCTGCAAGATGAGCTGAAGCATAGGTTCTTACCTGTGGCAATGGGATTACAGGTGGAACAGGCCACAGTTAAAGGTGGTAGTTGAATTTATGGACTGGAAAGAACAAACCTCTAAGAAGATAGACATCCAAGAGGGGAATGGAAGATATGGAAGAGTGAACAAATCCTGACCTACACAACTTTTAAGGGTTGGACAGAGAACAAGGTCTTTCGAAAAAGTGACACAAAGATAGATTAGTGAGTGAGGTAGGACTAAGAATCTGCCAGAAACATGGGGGTACTGGATTAAGTAATGAAGTGTGGATGATGGTCAGCAGTCTCCAGTGCTTTGGAGATGGCATTTGGTTAGTAGGAGTTCCTGGGTAATCTCTTTTGGGAAAGTTTCAGAAGTGTGTGTGATCAGGGCAGAAGCCAAATTGTAATTTTTATTAAGAGGAGAATGGGAGAGGTGAAGTGTAGACTACCCTTTGGCAGGGAAGGGAAAAGGAGAAGATAACATCTTGCAAATTTTGTGGGGGAGATAGAAATTTGGTGTGAAAGTACCAGAATGAAAATCTGAGAGAAGGAGGATCAGTTGATAGAGGAGTTTTTCAGAGACATTTGAGAGGGTAGGAATTATAATATGGAAGGAAGTAGGAAATATTTACCTACCTGGGGCAGGAGGGCGAGAGGTCAAGGTGGGTGCTCTTAAGTTGAGAAATGGAAGGGGCAAGAGTCAAGGATTCAAGTCTGATGACCTCCTTTCTCTGTGTAAGCTGGAAATTATCATTTTTAAGTATCCCATAGTAGTTATTTGAAAACATTCTCAATATAGTAGATTTTTTTGTTACTGCCTTTAACAAAAAGTATTGATTTAATGGTGAAAAATACTCAGGTTTGGTAAAGGAAACTTTTTTCCTTCTGCAGATGGAATTTGGAGTTGTATACAGTTGCCTGGAGGATAAGATGTATACTGGCAGGAAAGGAAAGGGAGCCTTTTGTAATGGTCAAAAACTACAGGTTTCACAACAGGAAGGTAGGTTTATCCTCTCATTTTTGGTGTGGTTGATATTATATACATGTGTTTTATTGTTTTTGAGTTAACCAATGGAGTTCTCCCAGTTGTTAACAGATTCATAAATTGTGTGTATTTTCCCTTTATGTTTTTATTTCCACCACAGTTTTGACTGTGGTAGTGGAAGCAAAGAAGGCAAGTGTAGTCCAGCAAACACCACTTCAGATTCAGCAGCTTGCTAAGTGCTGGGGATAGAAAGATGAATAAGAATGGCTTCCTGCCCCCATGGAGTTCATGGTTTATTGTTTAAGCCACTACATCTCAAATTCTTTGTCAAATTCCTCTAATCTGATGTTGCTGGGACCAGTTGTTAGACTGTAAATCTGAGGGGGCGGGGAACGTCTATTAATGTCGGGAATCATTAAAAATGAGGTCTCTACATTTTTTATGACCTTGATGATTGGTATTTTGTCTTCTGTGTGACAGCTCATTGAAGTTTTGAGTCACCTTTTTTCCATAAACCGTGTCCAACATTTCCCACAGTTTGTATTTCAGATTCTTTTAAGTGCATCAAGAGCTTAAAGATACTTGCAAATCAATCTAAATTCAGAATCCCCCTACACTTTTATAATTTTTCTCCTTGAACACTTAATTTGAGAGCAGATTTTTAGTTCATTTTCTTTTTATAGAACTCTAAGACCCCAAAGATTGGGATGTGCATCATTATTTTTAAGATGATTAACATGTGAAAAAACATGGCATCTTATAATCAAAGTAATGTAGTAGCTTTTGTAGAAACTAAACCTTTCCCTTTTTATATTTTTTTTTGCTTTTTATAGTTTTTAATTAGATTATGTGATTATTAGAAGAAACAGTAATTGTAAACATGTTCAGAACAAGTTAAGCATACACTGGTGGGAGGAGATGAAGTGTAGGGTATGCTACACAGGGAGCCTGTTAGTGGAGAGTGTTGAGTGTGTTATGAGCTTCAGTCATGTTGTTTCCAAGACAGAATGGAAAGCATTGGGTAATCCATCAATTTAGTAAATGGAGGTCAGCCACCACTCAAACTTCTGTTTTATTTCAAACCTATATTTAAATTATTTAATTTCTAATTCTACTTTTTAAATATTTGAGGTATTTGCTTGTTTCCCACTAAAGGTATCATGCATGCAAGCAAATTGGTTATATTCTACACTTTTTGGGGATGATCTAAGAAGCAGACTCCTTGATTATAAAAACAACCCCTTAAGGATAATAAATTTATCAGAATTTTAATACCTCAAGGCTTAGAATGAAAGAAATATGGTACAACTAGGGTGAGGGATAAAAATGGTCCTATTTTATTCTGAATTACAAGTATCACATTTTTAAATAAGAGTTCTTATTGTTAAACTGTAGTGATTATTTAAAACATTCTCTTTTAGATATTACCAAATCACTTTTGGTGACAGAGTTTGGCTCTTCCAGAACACCAGAGACTGTAAGAATTGTTCTTTCTAATCTGGAAAAGCTTTTGTGCATTCCTATTCATGGGTAAGCTCTTTTCATTTCTTCCCTGAAGTTCCAGAGAATTTAACATTTTCAAGAATGAATTTTCCATAAAAATGAAATTTTTTAATAGGCTTGGGATCAGTACCATAATTATAATTTTGTAATGTATTAAAAAAACTTTTTGAGAACAATTTCAAACTTAAAAAATTTGCAGAAATAATGGGGAAAAAAGTATACCCTTTACTTATATTCACCTGTTGTTAACATTTTACCCCATTTGCTTTATCATTTTATCATTCCCTCTGTGTGTGTGTGTGTGTGTGTGTACATACATGAATGTGTGCATACACAAGTGTATACACACCTTTTATCCCCCTGGACTATTTTAGGGTAAATTACATATATTATGGCTCTTTACTCCTAACTACTTCAATTTATTTCCTGAAATTAGGGATATTTTCCTCCATGACCACAGTACAATTGTTGACCTCATAAATTTATGCTCTATCTAATCTACCATCCATATATAGTTCTGACAGTTGACCTAACAATGTCCTTTGTAGCATTTTCTTCCTCCAGTGCAAGATTCAGTCTAGGGTCAAGCATGAATATAGTTGTCATGTCTCTTCAGCCACTTTTGATCTGGAATATTTCCACAGCCTAAGAAATTCCCACCTCCTCTTAGTTTTCAAATTATTTGCATAGAAGAATACAAGGTAGACTCTTATAACTTACTTCTGTTTCTCTGTATCAATAGTTACTTCTTCCTTGTCATTTTTTTTTTTTTTTTTATATTTGTGCTTTCTTCTTGTTGTAAATCTTGGTTAAATTACTTAGTGGTTTGTCTCCACTCCCCCCGCCCCACACCGAGAATCAGGATTATGATTTATTATTCTGATCTACAGTTTTTTTCCTCTCTGCCTTGAATTTATTTTTATTCTTTGATTTTTTTTTTTTTTAAAGATTTTATTTATTTATTCATGAGAGACAGAGAGAGAGAGGCAGAGGGAGAAGCAGGCTCCCAAGGAGCAGAGAGCCTGATGCGGGACTTGATCCCAGGACCCTGGGATCATGACCTGAGCCGAAGGCAGACGCTTAACCATCTGAGCCACCCAGGCGCCCTTTTGATTTTTTTTATTAATGTGTTAGGTTATGAATTTTTATCTTACTGTTTTAAATGTATCCCATAGATTCTAATATGTAGGGGTTTCATTATAATTATTTTTCACAAACTCTGTAATTTGTATTTTCCCTTTCACCTAAGAGTTGTGTTCTTAAATTTCTATAAAGAAATTTTTTAAATTTCATTTTTAATAGTTTTATTACATCATAATGAATCTGCTATGGAGTTGACTAATATTTTATTTGTGCCTAGTATATGATTAATTGGGGGGATGGTTCTGTGTACACACTGAAAAGTATATTCTCCATTATTAGGGTATAATCTTTGATATATAGCCTAAAGATGAACCCTATTATTATTATTATTATTATTTTTGTCTACTTCACCTGTATACTGAGTGATAGGTTAAACTCTTCCATTATTGGTATGTTTCTCCATATTTCTCCTTGCAACTCTTAGAGCTTTTATTTTACATAAGGTGGAAGATGGCATTATTTGATGCCTATACATACTGTTATAACTTCTTGTATAATTTTAACTTTATATAGTATCCTTTGTCTTCTTTCATGCTTTTAGACTTAAAGCCTGCTTTGATATCAAAATTGCAAACTCTATCTCATTATTGCTATTTGCCTGGTAAATCTTGGTCCACTCTAACTTTTAGCCCTTTTAAGTGTATCTCTTGAATACAGCATGGCTTAAGAATGCAAATGAATTTAAGTAATTTTTTTCTTTTAATAAAACAGGCCTCTTCATTTATTAATATGACTGTTTTGTTTAGTCTCAATTCTACCCTTTGGTCTTAGTTTTTTGCTTGACTTTAGGAAAGGATGGGGCAAGCATTTTATAAAGTTTTCCAGGTGACCTTTAGATTGTATGAGCTCATCTTCTATAGATTCCTTGAGAAGAGCACATGTGTATAAGACTATATGAGTTCTAGCACATTCTGTACTGTTTTTCTATGACCTTGAATGTTGAACAGCCTGGCTGGATATAATACCCTTAAGAAACAGTATGAACTAAATGTCTTGAAAATGCTATTTTACTGTTGCCTTGCTTTGTATATTGCTTTTGAGAAATCTGATGCCATTCTAATTTTCTTGGCTTTTAAATTCATTTTTTGGGGTGCTTGGGTGGCTCAGTTGGTTAAGCATCTGCCTTTGGCTCAGGTCATGATCCCAGGGTCCTGGGATCAAGTCCCCCATCGCGCTCCTTGCTCAACAGGGAGCCTGCTTCTCCCTCTGCCTCTGCTGTTCCCCCTGCTTGTGCGTGCTTACTCGCATGTGCTCACGTGTGCTCTCCCTCTCTCTCTCTCTGACAAATAAAATCTTAAGAAAAAAAAAAATTATGTCTTAATTGGAGGCTCTTGAGAATTTTTTTTTTTTTCTTTTAATCTTCCACGGCTAATAGCTTTACAAGGATAGATCTTGGAATTGCTCATTCTGGCAGAATTTTCTCCTTTAACATGTATACTCAGATCTTTTTTCATTCAGAAAAATTTTTTTGAGTTACAGTTTTAAATACTAGTTCAGTTCTCATTTTCATTTTCTGTTCTGTTTTCATTTTCTTCAGGACACTGGTAGGAATGTTCAGTTTCCTTTGGGTCTTCTTTTTCAGCCACTTTCTCTCTGACCCTTTTTACTTCTTTCATGTATTGCTTTTCCTCATTGACTTTTTCTTTTTTTTAAAGATTTTATTTATTTATTTGACAGAGAGAGCACAAGCAGGGGAGCAGCAGGTAGAGGGAGAGGGAGAAGCAGGCTCCCTGAGGAGGAGGGAGCCCAAGCGGGGCCCAATCCCAGGACCCTGGGATCATGACCTGAGCCGAAGACAGTCACTCAACCAACTGAGCCACCCAGGTGCCCCTCCTCATTGCCTTTGATTAGGTTTTTAAAAATTTTTTTATTATGTTAATCACCATACATTACATCATTAGTTTTTGATGTAGTGTTCCATGATTCATTGTTTGTGCATAACACCCAGTGCTCCATGCAGAACGTACCCTCTTTAATACCTATCACCAGGCTAACCTATCCCCCCAACCCCCTCTCCTCTAGAACCCTCAGTTTGGTTTTCACAGTCCATAGTCTCTCATGGTTTGTCTCCCCCTCTGATTCCCCCCCTTCATTCTTCCCTTCCTGCTATCTTCTTCTTTTTTTTTTTCTCTTAACATATATTGCGTTATTTGTTTCAGAGGTACAGATCTGTGATTCAACAGTCTTGCACAATTCACAGCGCTCACCATAGCACATACCCTCCCCAATGTCTATCACCCAGCCACCCCATCCCTCCTACCCCTACAATCCAGCGACCCTCAGTTTGTTTCCTGAGATTAAGAATTCCTCATATCAGTGAGGTCATATGATACATGTCTTTCTCTGACCTATTTCACTCAGCATAACACCCTCCAGTTCCATCCACGTTGTTGCAAATGGCAAGATCTCATTCCTTTTGATGGCTGCATAATATTCCATTGTCCATATATACCACATCTTCTTTATCCATTCATCTGTAGATGGACATCTTGGCTCTTTCCACAGTTGGGCTATTGTGGACATTGCTGCTATAAACATCGGGGTGCACGTACTCCTTTGGATCCCTACATTTGTATCTTTGGGGTAAATATCCAGTAGTGCAATTGCTGGGTCGTAGGGTAGCTCTGTTTTCAACTTTTTGAGGCACCTCCATACTGTTTTTCAGAGTGGTTGCACCAGCTTGCATTCCCACCGACAGTGTAGGAAGGTTCCCCTTTCTCCGAATCCCCACCAACATCTGTTGTTTCCTGACTTGTTATTTTTAGCCATTCTGACTGGTGTGAGGTGGTATCTTGTTGAGGTTTTGATTTGGATTTCCCTGATGCCGAGCAATGTCGAGCACTTTTTCATGTGTCTGTTGGCCATTTGGATGTCTTCTTTGGGAAAATGTCTCTTCATGTCTTCTGCCCATTTCTTAATTGGATTATTCTTTGGGTGTTGAGTTTGATAAGTTCTTTATAGATTTTGGATGCTAACCCTTTATCTGATATGTCATTTGCAAATATCTTCTCCCATTCTGTTGGTTGTCTTTTGGTTTTGTTGACTGTTTCTTTTGCTGTGCAAAAGCTTTTTATCTTGATGAAGTCCCAGTAGTTCATTTTTGCCCTTGCTTCCCTTGCCTTTGGCCATGTTTCTAGGAAGAAGTTGCTGCAGCTGAGGTCGAAGAGGTTGCTGCCTGTGTTCTCCTTTAGGATTTTGATGGACTCCTGTCTCACATTGAGGTCTTTCAACCGTTTGGAGTCTATTTTTGTGTGTGGTGTAAGGAAATGGTCCAGTTTCATTCTTCTGCATGTGGCTGTCCAATTTTCTCAACACCATTTGTTGAAGAGACTGTCTTTTTTCCATTGGACATTCTTTCCTGCTTTGTCAAAGATGAGTTGACCGTAGAGTTGAGGGTCCATTTCTGGGCTCTCTATTCTGTTCCATTGATCGATGTGTCTGTTTTTGTGCCAGTACCATACTGTCTTGATGATGACAGCTTTGTAATAGAGCTGGAAGTCTGGAATTGTGATGCCGCCAGCTTTGCTTTTCTTTTTCAACATTCCCCTGGCTATTCGGGGTCTTTTCTGGTTCCATACAAATTTTAGGATTATTTGTTCCATTTCTTTGAAAAAAGTGGATGGTATTTTGATGGGGATTGCATTGAATGTGTAGATTGCTCTAGGTAGCATTGACAGTTTCACAATATTTGTTCTTCCAATCCAGGAGCATGGAACATTTTTCCATTTCTTTGTGTCTTCCTCAATTTCTTTCATGAGTATTCTGTAGTTTTCTGAGTACAGATCCTTTGCCTCTTTGGTTAGATTTATTCCTAAGTATCTTATAGTTTTGGGTGAATGGTAAATGGGATCGAATCCTTAATCTCTCTTTCTTCTGTCTTGTTGTTGGTGTATAGGAATGCCACTGATTTCTGTGCATTGATTTTATATCCTGCCACTTTACTGAATTCCTGTGTGAGTTCTAGCAGTTTTGGAGTGGATTCCTTTGGGTTTTCCATATAAAGTATCATATCATCTGCAGAGAGTGAGAGTTTGACTTCTTCTTTGCCGATTTGGATGCCTTTTATTTCTTTTTGTTGTCTGATTACTGTGGCGAGGACTTCTAGTACTACGTTGAATAGCAGTGGTGATAGTGGACATCCCTGCCGTGTTCCTGACCTTAGGGGGAAAGCTCTCAGTTTTTCCCCATTGAGAATGATATTCACTGTAGGTTTTTCATAGATGGCTTTTATGATATTGCGTTATGTCCCCTCTATCCCTATACTCTGAAGAGTTTTGATCAAGACAGGATGCTGTACTTTGTCAAATGCTTTTTCTGCATCCATTGAGAGGATCATATGATTCTTGGTCTTTCTTTTGTTAATGTATTGTATCACGTTGATTGATTTGCAGATGTTGAACTAACCTTGCAGCGCAGGGATAAATCCCACTTGGTCATGGTGAAGAATCCTTTTAATGTACTGTTGGATCCTTTGGCTAGTATTTTGGTGAGAATTTTTGCATTCGTGTTCATCAAGGATATTGGTCTGTAATTCTCCTTTTGATGGGGTCTTTGTCTGGTTTGGGGACCAAGGTAATGGTGGCCTCATAAAACGAGTTTGGAAGTTTTCTTTCCATTGCTATTTTTTGGAACAGTTTCAGAAGAATAGGTATTAATTCTTCTTGAAATGTTTGGTAGAATTCCCCTGGGAAGCCATCTGGCCCTGGGCTTTTGTTTGTTGGGAGATTTTTGATGACTGCTTCAATTTCCTTAGTGGTTATAGGTCTGTTCAGGTTTTCTATTTCTTCCTGGTTCAGTTTTGGTAGTTGATACATCTCTAGGAATGCATCCATTTCTTCCAGGTTATCTAATTTGCTGGCATAGAGTTGCTCATAATATGTTCTTATAATTGTTTGTATTTCTTTGGTGTTGATTGTGATCTCTCCTCTTTCATTCATGATTTTGTTGATTTGGGTCATTTCTCTTTTCTTTTTGATAAGTCTGGCCAGGGGTTTATCAATCTTGTTACTTCTTTCAAAGAACCAGCTCCTAGTTTTGTTGATCTGTTCTGCTGTTCTTTTGGTTTCTATTTCATTGATTTCTGCTCTGATCTTTATTATTTCTCTTCTCCTGCTGGGTTTAGGCTTTATTTGCTGTTCTTTCTCCAGGTCCTTTAGGTGTAGGGTTAGGTTGTGTATTTGAGACCTTTCTTGTTTCTTTTTTTTTTTTTTTTAAGATTTTATTTATTTATTTGACAGACATATAGAGAGAGAGCACAAGTAGGCAGAGAGGAAGGCAGAGGGAGAGGGAGAAGCAGACTCTCCATTGAGCAGGGAGCCCGACGTGGGGCTCGATCCCAGGACCCTGAGATCATGACCTGAGCCGAAGGCAGCCGTTTAATTGACTGAGCCACCCATGTGCCCCTGAGACCTTTCTTGTTTCTTGAGAAAGGCTTGTGTTGCTTTATACTTTCCTCTTAGGACCGCCTTTGCTGCATCCCAAAGATTTTGAACAGTTGTGTTTGATTTTCATTGGTTTCCATGAATTTTTTAATTCTTCTTTAATTTCCTGGTTGACCCATTCATTCTTTAGTAGGATGCTCTTTAGTCTCCATGTATTTGAGTTCTTTCTGACTTTCCTTTTGTGATTGAGTTCTAGTTTCAAAGTATTGTGGTCCAAAAATATGCAGGGAATAATCCCAGTCTTTTGGTACCAGTTGAGACCTGATTTGTGATCTAGGATGTGATCTATTCTGGAGAATGTTCCATGGGCACCAGAGAAGAATGTGTTTTTTGTTGCATTGGATGGAGTGTCCTGAATATATCTGTGAAGTCCATTTGGTCCAGTGTGTCATTTAAAGTCTTTATTTTCTTGTTGTTCTTTTGCTTAGATGATCTGTCCATTTCAGTGAGGGGGGTGTTAAAGTCCCCTACTATTAATGTATTGTTGTCAGTGTGTTTCTTTGCTTTTGTTATTTTTTTTTTTTTTAAAGATTTTATTTATTTATTTGACAGAGACACAGCGAGAGAGGGAACACAAGCAGGGGGAGTGGGAGAAGCAGGCTTCCCGTGGAGCAGGGAGCCCAATGCGGGGCTTGATCCCAGGACCCTGGGATCATGACCTGAGCCGAAGGGAGACACTTAACGACTGAGCCACCCAGGCGCCCCTTTGCTTTTGTTATTAATTGGCTTATATAATTCGCTGCTCCCATGTTAGGGGCATAGATACTTACAATTGTTAGATCTTCTTGTTGGATAGACCCTTTAAGTAGGATATTGTGTCCTTCCTCATCTCTTATTACAGTCTTTGGTTTAAAATCTAATTTGTCTTAGATAAGGATTGCCACCCCAGCTTTCTTTTGATGTCCATTAGCATGGTAAATGGTTTTCCACCCCCTCACTTCCAATCTGGAGGTATCTTTGGGTCTAAAATGAGTCTCTTGCAGACAGCATATCAATGGGTCTTGTTTTTTCATCCAATCCGATAGCCTGTGTCTTTTGATTGGGGCATTAGGCCATTTACATTCAGGGTAACTATTGAAAGATACGAATTTAGTGCCCTTGTATTGCCTGTAAAGTGACTGTTACTGTGTATTGTCTGTGTTCCTTTCTGATCTATGTTACTTTTAGGCTCTCTCTTTGCTTGGAGGACCCCTTTTAATATTGCTTGTAGGTTTGGTGTGGTGATCACAAATTCTTTTAGTTTCTGTTTGTCCTGGAAGCTTTTTATCTCTCCTATTTTAAATGACATCCTAGCTGGATAAAGTATTCTTGGCTGCATATTTTTCTCATTTAGCACCCTGAATAGATCATGCCAGTCCTTTTTGGCCTGCCAGGTCTCTGTGGATAGGTGCTGCCAATCTAATGTTTCTACCATTGTAGGTTATAGACCACTTGTCCCGAGCTGCTTTCAGGATGTTCTCTTTGTCTCTGAGACTTGTAAGTTTTACTATTAGATGTCGGGGTGTTGACCTATTTTTATTGATTTTGAGGGGAACTCTCTGTGCCTCCTGGATTTTGATGCCTGTTTCCTTCCCCAAATTATGGAAGTTCTCTGCTATAATTTGCTCCAGTATACCTTCTGTCCCTCTGTCTTTCTTCTTCTGGGATCCCAATTATTCTAATATTGTTATGTCTTATGGTTATGTTATGTCTTATAAGATTCACTTATCTCTTGAATTCTGCCCTCGTGATCCAGTAGTTGTTTATCTCTCTTTTTGTCAGCTTCTTTATTCTCCATCATTTGGTCTTCTATACCACTAGTTCTCTCTTCTGCCTCATTTATCCTAGCAATTGGAGCCTCCATTTTTTTATTGCACTTCATTAATAGCCTTTTTGATTTCGACTCGGTTAGATTTTAGTTCTTTTACTTCTCCAGAAAGGGTTTCTCTAGTATCTTCCATGCTTTTTTTTCAAGCTCAGCTAGTATCTTTAAAATTGTCAATTTGAACTCTAGTTACGACACTTACTAATGTCCGTATTGAGTAGGTCCCTGGCAGTCGGTACTGCCTCTTGTTCTTTTTTTTGAGGTGAGTTTTTCCATCTTGTCATTTTTTCTAGAGGAGAATAAATGAATGAGAGAACAAAATGCTAGAAGGGTAACAATAACCTCAGAAAAATATATATTAAACAAATCAGAAGAGACCAGAAACCAGGGGAAAAGAAAGGGAAAGAAAGAAAAAGAAAAAAATGTGATCAAATATGATCAGGCTGGTGAATAGATCAGTGCCACACACTAGATTTTGGGCATATTTTGGTCTGTTAGAAGAAAGTGCCTCCCAAAATTTTAAAGAAGAAAAACTTATATGTACAAAAATAAGGGTAAGTACAATGAAGGGATGGAATATGACCGTAAAGATGAAAATTATAAAAGATTTTATAAAAGGAATTGATAAGAAGTTGGTTGAAAAAAGAGAAATTAAAAAAAAAAAGGGAGAGAATGTGATCAGGCAGGAGACTAGAACAAAGCCATATACTAGAGATTTAGGGTATATTTTGGTCTGTTAGAAGAAACTGTATCCCAAAATTTTAAAGAGAGAACAACTGGTATATATATACATATATATATACATATATATATATACACAAAAATAAGGTTAACTACAGTGAAGGGATAGAATTTGACTGTAAAAATGAAAAATAAAAAATATTTTTAAGAAGGGATCAAAATGTTGGTTGAAAAAGGGAATAAGAAAAATTCAAACAAAAATAGAAAAAGAAAATTAAAAAAATTAACTTTGAAAGACTAAAGAATCAGGGGGGCAAAAAAGTCATGAATTCTATGTGCAGTATTCCCCTAGTCCTTGAGTTCTGCTGTTCTCATTGACCGGTAAACTTGGTCTTGGCTGGCTGTTCTTGCTGATCTTCTGGGGGAGGGGCCTGTTGCAGTGATTCTCAAATGTCTTTGCGAGGCGGAATTGCCCCGCCCTTGCCAGGGCCCGGGCTAAGTAATCTCGGTTTTACTCTTGGGAGCTTTTGTTCCCTGCAAGCTTTCTGTACAGCTTTGGAGGAGGAGAGTGAAAATGGCAGCCTCCCAATCTCTGCCCCAGAGGAGCCAAGAACTCGGGGCCCCACTCCTCAGTGAGCTCCCAGAGAAAAGCAGTCAATCACTCCCATCTCCCTGGTCTCTGGCAGCACTCCATGCTCACCTGGCCTGTGACCGAGCGTTTTTATCTCTGGCACCCGACCCAGTGTGGAGTCTCCAAACCCAGCAGATCCCTGCAGTGTGCTCCCATGCTGCTCCTCCCGGGGGTAGGAAGGGGAGGCTCCCCGGATCTGCCACTTGTTGGGTCCCTCCTGAAAGAGCAGTAGCCTGACTATGCCGCGGATCAGTTTATGGCAACCCCGAGCTGAGAGCCCGCGCCTCGGCTCTGTCTTTGCAGCCCACTTCCCTGCTCCGATACTTGGGAGCTCTGCCACACTCAGGCACCCCTGGTCTTTCTGTGACCCTGAGGGTCCTGAGACCACACTGTCCCAGCGAGGGTTCCACCACTCCCACCCCCCCACCCCCACTTAGCCACTGGAGTGACGTCCCTCAGCAGAGCAGACTTCTAAAAGTTCCAATTTTGTGCTCCGCTGCTCAATCAGTTGCTGGTAACAGCCAACGGAAGCCCCCTCCCCCGCCATCTATCTTCCCGTATACTGCCTCGGATTCACTTCTCTGCACGTCCTACCTTCCAGAAAGTGGTCGCTTTTCTGTTCAGAGGGTTACTGCTATTCTTTTCTTCGATCTCCTGTTGAGTTCGTAGGTGTTCAGAATGGTTTGATCCCTATCTAGCTGAATTCTTGGGACCAGACGAAATTTAAATCTCCTACTCCGCTGCCACCATCTTGCTCCTCTCCATTTACTTCTTTTTTTTTTTTTTTAAAGATTTTATTTATTTATTCATGAGAGACAGAGAGAGAGAGGCAGAGGGAGAAGCAGGCTCCCAAGGAGCAGGGAGCCCGATGTGGGACTCGATCCCAGGACCCTGGGATCATGACCTGAGCCGAAGGCAGATGCTTAACCATCTGAGCCACCCAGGCGCCCCCCTCTCCATTTACTTCTATAATGTTTTCTGGCATCATGGTAGGGAATAATTTCATCTTAAACATATCTTTGAGGCTCTTTTAGATATCAGGCACTCTCCTAGGTGCTTTGCAGATATTTATTATAACCATTACAACAGTGGTCCAAAGTAAGTTGGTCTCCCCATTTTGATGACAAGAAAAGTAAAACTTGAAAACTCTCAAGATTACAGTTTTAAGCAGCTAAGTAGGGGTGCAAACTCAAAGCTCTGTGATACCAAAAACTGTCCTTTTTACTTTATGCCATATTAATCCTATAGAAGGATCAGACTAAAATAGGATTCAGAAGACATTTGTAAAATCTAGACCACAGCCTTGATTATTTGGTAATTAAGTACTCTCTCTGGTAATATTTGTTCATAAAAGAATATCTTCTTTTCTGACTATAAGGCTCCTTGCCTGAGAGCCCATGATATTTATTAGAAATGGACAGAAGCATTGCCAGTAAGTATCATTATTGTTCTTCCAGCCTACAGTTCTGTCTCTGAACAGAAATACCGAGGGGTTATTTATGAAAGATCTTGATATTTGCTTGCTAGGACATGAGCTATGAACTGTCGCATATCCCATGAGAAAAGGGGGAAATTTTGTCTGCCATTCTTTATATAAACTATCAAAAGCCACTAACATTAATTTGGTTTTATCTATTTGGAAAGCAGTGAAACATCTGTTTAACATTTGTTAAACAGTTCTTTCTTAAATTTGATATGCAGTAAGAAATAAGCAGTAAAGCATATTTGAAACCAAAGGCATCACATAATTTTAATCTTTTTTTTTAATTGCTTTGGTGTAAAGGTGTATCATTTTTAAGTTTTTTGGTGGAGTCTTTAGGGTGTTCTATGTATAGTATCAGGGCAGCTGCAAGTAGTGACAGTTTTACTTCATTCTTACCAATTTGGATGCCTTTTATTCCTTTATCTTGTTTGATTGCTGCAGCTAGGACTCCCAGTAGTATGTTGAAGAAAAGTGATGGGAGTGGACATCCTTGTCTTGTTACTGCTCTTAGACGAAAAGCTGTAAGTCAGTATTTTACCATTGTGTTTAATGTTAGCTGTTGGTTTTTCATATACGGCCTTTATTATGTTGAGGTATGTTCCCTGTAAACCAACTTTGCTGAGGATTTTTAACATGAACAGGTGTTGAAATTTGTCACATGTTTTCTGCATCTAGTGGGTTGATCATGTGATTTTTATTTTTCATTTTGTTGATGTGGTGTAGGACATTGATTTGTGACTATTGAACCATCCCTGCATCTTTGCAATAAATCCCACTTGATCAGGGTGAATGATCATTTTAATGCATTGTTAAATGTGGCTTGTTAATATTTTGTTGAGGATTTTTGCATCTATGTTCAGCAGTGATTTAACCTGTAGTTCTCTTCTTTTGTAGTGTCTTTGGTTTTGGTGTCAGAGTAATGCTGGCCTCATAGAATGAATTTGGAAGCTTTCCTTCTTCTATCTTTTTGGAATAGTTTGAGAAGAATATATATTCTTTATTTTTTTATTATTTAAAATTTATTTTATTAGCTTTTCCTTAAATGTTTGGTACAATTCACCTGTGAATCCATCTGGTCCTAGACTGTTGTTTGTTGGGAGTTTGATTACTGATTCAGTTTCATTGCTAGCAATTAGTTTGTTCAAATTTCCTATTTCTTCCTGATTCAGGTATGGATGTTTATATGTTTCTAGGAATTTATTAATTTCTTCTAGGTTGCCCAATATAATTTTCATAATATTCTTTTATAATCCTTTGCATTTCTGTGCTATCAGTTATTTATCCTCCTTCAGTTGTGACTGATTGAGTCTTTCTCTGTTTTTGTTGATGAATATGGCAAGGTTTATCAGTTTTGTCTTTTCAGAGAACCAGCTCCTAGTTTCATTGACTTTTTTTTTTTTTTTTTTTTTGTCTCTATTTCTGCTCTAGCCTTAATATTTCCTTCTATTAGCTTTGGACTTTGTTCTTTTTATAGATCTCCTAGATATAAGGTTAGGTGTTTGAGATTTTTCTTGTTTCTTAAGTTCGGCTTGTATTGCTATAAACTTCCCTCTTAGAACTGCTTTTTGCTGCATCTCAAAGATTTTGGACAGTTGTATTTTCTTTTATCTCCATAAATTTTATTCCCTCTTTGATTTCTTGGTTGACCCATTGGTTGTTTAGCCTCTGTATTTGTGTTCCTTTCCAGATTTCCTCTTATAATTGATTTCTAGTGTTATACGATTGTGGTCAGAAAAGATACTTGGTAGGATTTCAGTCTTCTTGATTTTATTGAGATTTGTTTTGTGGCTTAGCATGTGATCTGTCCTGGAGAATTTTCTATGTGCACTTGAAAAGAACGTATATTCTGCTGTTTTCAGATGAAATGTTTTGTATATATCTGTTAGGTCCATTAGTCTAAAGTGTTGTTCAAAGATACTGTTTCCTGTTGATTTTCTCTCCGGATGGTCTATACATTGATGTAAGTGTTGTGTTAAAGTCACCTACCATTATTGTACTATTGTCAATTTCTCCCTTTATGTCTGTTAGTAGTTGCTTTATATATTTGATTGTCCAGTGTTGGGTACATAGATATTTACAATTGTTATACCCTCTTTTTAGAATGTTCCCTTTATCATTATATAATGCCCTTCTTAGACTTTAAAACAAAGACCGTAACAAAAGAATTTTGTGTGATCTAAATATTGCTAGTGTGGCTTTTTGTTTCACGTCTGTTTTCATGGAATCTTTTTCCATCCATTAAGTGTATACATGTCTTTAGGTCTAAAGTAAACCTCTTACAGGCAGCAAATGGATAGGTCTTGTTTTTTAAATCTTTTTGGTCACCCTATATCTTTTGATTGTAGCATTTTGTCCTCTTAACCTTTAAAGTAATTATTCATAGGTATTACTTATTGCCATTTTGTGACTTTTTTCTGGTTGTTTTTCTCTGTTCCTTCTCTTGTTCTCTTCCCTTGTGGTTTGATGGCTTTTTAGTGTTAAACACACAAAAAAGAGAAAGGAATCAAAAGTATATCTATTATAGGTTTTTGGTTTGCAGTTACCATTAGGTTCATATTTAACATCTTATGGGTATAGCAGTCTATATTAAGTTGATATTTGCTTAAGTTCAAACAAATTCTAAAAGCACTAAATATTTACTCCCCTACCCACGTTTTATGAATGTCATATTTTATATATATAAATGTATATGTCTTATGTTGTGTATCCTTGACTCCTTTTTGTACATAGAATTTATTTTACTGCTTTTGTGTTTTCATCTCCATACTGGTTTTATAAGAGATTTACCTACCTTTATTACATGTTTGCATTTATTTGTGAAATTTCTTCCTTTCATAATTGTCTTACTGTTAGGGCCTTTTCTTTGCACTCAGAATTCAACATTTTGTGTAAGGATGGGTTAGTGGTAATGAACTCCTTTAACTTTTGTTTGTCTGGGAAACTCTTTATGTCTCCTTCTATTCTGAATGATTATCTTGCTGGATAGAGTATTCCAGTTGCAGGTTTTTTCTTTAAGCACTTTGAATATATCATGACACTGTCTTCTGGCCGGCAAAGTTTCTGCCAAGAAATCAGCTGGTAGCTGTTTGGGATTTCCCTTGTATGTAACTGTTTTTGCTCTTGCTGCTTTTAAAATTTCTTTTCATAATTAACATGGCAGAAAGTAACGACAGTGTAGGGAGATATGGATCTCCTTGGGTTCATCTTGTTGGAGGGTCTCTGCCTCCTGGATATGGATGTGTGTTTCTTTCTCCAGGTTAGGGAAGTTTTCCGCTATTATTTCTTCAAATAAGTTTTCTGCTCCTTTCTCTCTTCTCCTTCTGAGATCCCTAGAACACTAATGTTATTATGCTTGATGAAATCACAGAGTTTCCTTATCTTTTTTTTCTTTTTTTGCCTTCAGCTTGGTTGCTGGACATTATCCTGTCTTCTAGATCACCAATCTGTTCTTGTGCATCCTTTGTTCTGTTGTTGATTCCCTCTGGTGTGTGTGTGGTGGTTTTTTTCCCCCCCATTATTGAGTTCTTCATCTCTGATTGGTTCTTTTTTATATTTCTTGTCTCTTTGTTGAAGATCTGAGATCTTTTTTTTTCCCCCCCTCAAGTCAGTATCTTTATGACCATTACTTTGACTTCTTTATCAGGCATAGTGCTTATCTCCATATCCTTTAGCTTTTTTGCTGTGATTTTTTTGTTCTTTCATTTGGGACATATTCCTTTCTCTCCTCATTTTGTCTAACTCACTGTTTCTGTGTATTAGGAAGGTCAGCTCTGTCTCCTGGTCTTGAAAGTAGTGGCCTTGTGAAGAAAAGGTTCTGTGGTGCCCTGTAGCCCAATGTCATCAGAACCAGGCACTCCAGGGGTGTCTTCTCTGTGGGCTCTGTGCACCCTACTATTGTAGCTCAGTCACATTTGCCTTCAGTCCAGTTGGCTACAATGACCTATCTTATTTTGCCTGCTGTAGGCACATGCCAGGTTCGGTCCTGCACCATTGAGGGGCTTGAGACCACTGCATGCTTGTATGTGGGAGGTGTCTGCATCTAGTTTGCCCTAGCTATGGCAGGGCAAGAGGTCAGGGCACTTTCCCTGCGGGGCTCCCTGGGAGGCTTTTTTTGTTGGGAGGGGTGGGCAGTCAGATTAGATATCTATACCAAGTCTGTCTGCTCTAGCTGTAGGCACACCAAGTGCAGGGCATTCTCCCTGGGTGGTCAGCTAAAAGGTTTGGCTGCTGGAACTGTGGGTGTGCTGGTGTGTGGGGTTATCCCTCCTCTACCCAAGGAAGAGTCACTTTGGAGTGGCACTGATCCTTGCCGGGGCTGCTTGCAGGATGTGGTGGGCAGGAGCTGCTTTTCAGGAACCCCTACCAAGTTGTGGGTGGGGGTTGTATGGGTGGGTCTGCAGGTGAATGTGAGGATGAGTTATGTAGTGCTAGCAAAATAGGTGGAGAGGGTTTACATGGGTTCCCACATGTGTCAGGCTATTTAGGCTGGGGGAGATGAAGTGGTACATGGCTACACTTTTGTTCTTGGAGAAGTTTCCTGAAGATACCTGCCCCTCCAGCACTTGTTCAGTGATTAGTAAATAAATCTCTTTCTGTGTATACCACAGGCACTTTTCAAATAGCTGCTTTTATGCTGTGTCTAGGCTGGGCTATTTATTATTGGTTATTTTGGCTTATTTTAGGGCAGGAACGGTTTCCCATTGCCCTCCAGCTCTTCCAGAGCTAAGCCTGCTAATTTTTTAAAGTACCTGGAGTTAAACCCTAATTTTAACAGCTTTTAAAGTTAAGCCCCACTGGTTATCAGAGCCAGATGTTATGGGAGCTCATCTTCCCAGTGTGTTTCCCTAATGCCTGGGATACCTGGCATGGAGTCTGATCAGCTCACTTCTCCACGCTTGTGATATCCCTCCTGTTTGTGGTTAGTCTCACCAGGAGGGTTTGATTCCCAACTGCATTTCTGTCCCCCTCTGCCCTTTTTGATGTGGTCTCTCCACAATTAACTTTGGAAGGTCTGTTTTGCCAGACTTTGGGTCATTTTTCAGAGTGATTTGCACAAATAGAGCTGTTATCTTGGTGTGTCTGTGGAAGGAGTTGAGTGCAGGATCCTCCTACCACTCCATCTTCCTGATCTCCCCTAACTCCTGTTATTTCCTTTTCAGTGAACAGATCTCACTGTCTTATATGCAGCGGTTTAAATAATTACAAAAGGAGTTTGAGTAAAAATCATTTGAAAATTACTTGCAGACATGATGAATGCTTTTTCTTAAATATTTCAGTTTGTGTTCCTTTAATAAAGGGGATGCTCCCTAACGTAACTATAATACAGTTGTAAAAATCAGGAAGTTAACAGTGATATAGTGACTTTATTCAAATTTTGAAAAAAATCAGATCCAAGATTCAATCCAGGATCAAACATTGCATTTAATTATCATTTCTCATCAATTTTCTTTAATCTGGAACAGTTGCTTAGTCTTGGTCTTTTTTTTTTTTTTTTGAAAAATGTAGGCTAATTATTTTATAGTAAGTCTCTTGATTTGGGTTTGTCTGGTTTCCTCAAGATTAGAGTTACACATTTTTGGCAGGAATGCCAGAGAAGCAATGTTGTGTCTCTCAGTGCATCAGAGGAGGGGCACTTGATACCTTTTTGTCCCATTATTGGTGATAATAAGTTAGATCACTTGATAGGGGTAAACCATTATAAGGATGCTTTCCCATTATAGGTACAGGCATACCTCAGTGATATTGCAGGTTTGGTTCTAGACTACAGCAATAAAGCAACTATCTCAATAAAGCAAGTAAAATGAATTTTTTGGTTTTCTAGTCCATATAAGTTATGTTTATATTATACCACGATATATGAAATGTATAATAGGATTATGTCTAAAAAAGCAATGTACATACTTTAACATTTTATTACTAAAAGCTAATCATCTGAGCTTTCAGGGAGTCTTAATCATTGATCAACATAACAAATAATGAAAAAATTTGAATATTACAAGAATTACCAAAATGTGACAGAGACACAAAGTGCCAGTAGATTTGCTTGATGCAGGGTTGCCACAAACCTTCAGTTTGTAAAAAATCAATATCTGTGATGTGTGATCAAGCACAATAAAATGATATATGCATGTATTATGTATCTTAGGGAGAGATACTTTGACATTATGTAAATACCAATCTTGCTCTTGCTCATTTTGGCATTTATTGGTGATTCTTGAATCAGTTATTACTGTAATGGCTCATCAAAGTAGTGTCCATACTTACCTTAATCTGATATATTTCCAGGGAAGAGGTGCAAACCTGAAATACTCTTTTCAGGTAGGCCTCTGTCTCACCAGAGCCCAGGTGTGCTGTTACCCTTTAGTCACACATACTGATGTGTACACACATGGCAATGACCAATAACATATTTTACTCCTCCTAGAGACTGCTTGTATTATGGGTCTGTAGTTCGAGTTGAGACAAATATGAATATACGTGCATGCCCTTATAGAAGAATGATGGCATTTTTTTTCCCCCTGAAAATATCTTTGTTTTAGTGTTTCTTATTAAATGATTGATCTGTGGGGATTAATTTTGTCATCTGTATAGTGTATCATGATAATTAGATTTTATGTATTTTTATTTTAAAATTAGATAAGTTTTATTTTTTGTTTTTTGTTTTTTTACTTGTAAATTCTCAACACTTAAACTAAAGGAGGAGACTTTTTGAAGGATTTTTTTTAATCTTATTTTTAAATGTTACTTGTTAGGATCCGAGGTGTTGGGACAGCAGCTGTTAATATGTGCCTTGTGGCAACTGGAGTTGCAGATGCATATTATGAAATGGGAATTCACTGCTGGGATATGGCAGGAGCTGGCATTATTGTTACTGAAGCTGGTGGAGTACTAATGGATGTGACAGGTAAAATTATGGGACAGTAAAGCATTTTTCTCTCTGGTACTTTCCTTTATATGTAGCTTTTTTCTTTTAATGTTTAATATATGTTACACTTAAACTCTTAAAGGCCAAACAAAAACAAGCCATGTAATTTTCTGCAAAATCAGAATAACAAATTGAGAGAGGCAAGGATAAGAAGCTAATTGTAATGTGGGAATAATAATGATAAATGACTAAGCCTCTTCAAACCTGTGAGTATCAGGAACTCTTGAGACGCTTTTGGAAAATTATAGAAGGTCACTGAATCTGAGGTTTGTACCAAGAGCTTTTTGGTGACTGGGGTGGTTGACAATGAACTTTCCCCACCATCACTTTCTGCCTTGGGCCTAGAGAGGTTAACTTCTTGCTTTGAACTGATGGTGAAATTTTTTAAAGTGAAGAGTGAACCTGGGCCGAAAGATATTCACTTGTGATCTGGGAGAAAGGCAATGAAGAAATAAGGAAATGGGAAGGAGAGATACGAAAATGCTGTGCTGTGGAGTCAAATTTCCTGTCCATAGATTCCCAAGCATGAAAGAGGTAATAAAAGTAACAAAAAGATTAGAAAAAGAACACAGGAAAGAAGTAGATGAAGCTAATATTACACTGCATGTTAACTAACATATAAATAAAAATTTTTTTAAAAATGGCATTTTTCAGACCGGTATGATTGAAACGCTCCCCACCCCCAAAAAAACCCTGGTATTTACTAAAAGATTCTTAAAACTCATTCATGTATTGCCAAAGCTTAAGCATTATGGTTATGACAGTTTTTTTTAAAGAAAACTGAAAGTATTAAAATGTTATGATTGACCATAGTACATATTGCTATACTAGTTTTACAGGAATTATGTTTGGTTTGATTTTAGGTGGGCCATTTGACTTGATGTCACGAAGAATAATTGCTGCAAATAGTAAAACATTAGCAGAAAGGATAGCCAAAGAAATTCAGGTGATACCACTTCAAAGAGACGATGAAGAGTAATTGCAACAGCCCCACATATTCAATCACAGCTGCATTTCCCCATATTTGCTGACACACTGATGGTGTTATAAAATTTAGGACATTTATTTCAGATGTATAATATGGTTGGTTTAAATTGTCTTTGATATCCAGATTAAAAAATTACAGTGTTGTATATTTTACTAAGATAGGGTATGAAAGAAGAGCTGAAATATTTCATTGTTTTAAAAATTCTGCGTGTAAGAGTATACTTTGGGGAAAAACAGGTAGTTGAGACAAGGTATCAATCACATCAACTGAAATAGTTTCTAAGTGTATATGAGCCTCTGAAATTTTGACTGTACATTAAGCATTCTTAATTAGGTAACTTTTTGGAAAAAATTTTCTTTAGTTCCCAAAGCCATATTTAATTAAATTTGTAAGTATATAATGGGTACTTCCTAGACCAAGGTCTTTTTCTTTTCAGAGAACCTAGTTTTATTCTACACACAGCATCTGTCAAATATGGGCAATTCAAAAACAAGCATTGAGAGAATAAATATTTTGGAGGTAGCAATTCCTAGTTATAACATATATAAAGTAATGAGCTCACCACCCTTTATTTTTACTTTAGGTTTTGAAGTAAAAATGATATCATCGTTTTCATATTTTACATTATCATTCCTTTTAACATTTCACATTGCCACACCATTTCAATTACCGTATTGCCAGATACCATTTCTAATTGTGGGCATTTCTGCAGTTAATATATTTTCCAAGACCCTGCATTACAGTATTTGTTTGGATTCTCTTATTAAAGACCCTATGTAAAAAAGGGGTTTCAAAAAAGCATTCTCATCAGGTATCTACTTTTCTACTATAGTACAATAAAATTGTACTAAATTCAATATTCATGTTTTAAAGATCTTCATATTAACCTGGTTGTGCACAGGAAACCTAGAACCTGGCAGATATACTGTACTATTAATACTAAACTTTGTTTTTTCCCCCAAACTCCTTAATTTCTTTGCCACCAGTACTCAGTCTTAAAATATTCCTTAATAGTCTTTGGCTTATGAAACTCAAAGAAAACTGTTCTAGTTCATAGATATTTTAAAAGGTTAATTGACTGCTTTGCCTTGTCCCTGGGCACTTGAACAGAGTATTAAGTTTTGTTATGGTCTCATGTGAGCCTTATATTTGATAGAATGAAAAGTGCATCTATAAAGTAGGAGGTTATTTTATTGTGCACATCTAATATATTTAAAAATATACTAAGATTTGAGTATTGTATTTGTACTGTTGGTCATGTGCAGTAAAAATAACTTGTACTATATTCCTCTATGGTTAATTTTTCAATTAAAATTTATTTTAATTAAGACTAATGAATAAAATTTTAAATAAGTATGATTGAACATTGTTAAAGTTTATAATTTAAAGTACTTCTAGGGGTTTTGTGTTGAGTTGTATATATTTGACATCTGCGGTTGTGATTGAATATATGTTCTTGGGGGGGGTTTTTTGCCAGTTTTCCCAGCTTTTCTGAAAGACTTGATTTTTTTATTCTAAATGCAACTAGGTAATTTGTGGCTGAAATTTCTTTGGACATTGAAAAAGGATTGACAAGTGAGTTATCCAATAATAGTTTGAAAATTTGAGTAACAGAAGTCCATCTCTCCAACTCTTAGCAGTTTCTTCTAGTCTTTACATCCATCTTTAAAAAGATGGATATATTCTGTTACATATTTATTGGCTTTATTCATTATCTGTTAACTTGCTGTTATAGAAGATGAGGATTTTGTACTTTTAACTCACCCATGAGTTACCTTTACCTCTTCCTTTTCATCCTCCTAGTATAGTAATATCTTTCTTGTTAAATTTATATTCAGTGTTTAACTTAGGACTTTTATTCACTGGTTAACTAGTATGTTATGATTATATTTTCTTTCCTGTGCAACTTTTGTTCTTCTTGAAATTAACACATTTTCCCCAGGATTGTAAAACCTCTTTATTTTCTACTTGTCTAACCCTAATCAGGTATTCTGTTCTATTAGCACTGTTTTCTTTTCCTCCTATAGGTAGACTTTTTGGTGCCCTTTTCCTTTTCTTCCAGTGTGAATTGGTTACTGGCTAAGTGTGCTGCATAGCAGTCCTCCTGGAGCTTCTCTTACGTTCAGTCATCTGTGTCCTTGATCTTCCTGCTCATTCCCTCATTTTGGTGAGCCCCTCTTCCAGGTACTTAGAGGTAAAATTTTGAAATCTCACAAGAAAATGTCTATTCCTTCATTAATAGTTTGGCTAGTTCTAGAATGCTAGCTTGAAAACAGTTTTCCCTCAGAATTTAGGATGAGAAGTCTTTTAATTTTCAATCCATTAAGTCTTTTATTGAAGATTTTAGAAAACTCCAGAAATCAAAAGAAAATCCTAAATTTCCTGGTGATAAGATGTCTTTTTTTTCCCCCCAATCCATTGTGCTAATTCTCATCCTTTCATTCTGGAAAGTTCAAGTCCTTTAGTGTTTTCTTTTATAGTTTCCTCCCTTCCTCATTCTCTGTCCTCTCTTCCTGGAATTTTTCTTATTCAGGTGTTGGACCTCCTAGATTTATCCTCTTATTTCTTCTGTTTAACATCTCTTTCCATTTGTTTATAAGGGACTTCCTTAACTTTATCTTCCAACCCTTTTATTCACTTTTTTAATGTTATGCTATCCCTTGATTCTATCCCTGGCATTATTCCTTGAAGGTTCTTCACTTTCCAAGGTTTTTTGTTATGAAAATAATATTAAAATTTGTGGGTACAGGTCAAGCACTGCCTACAGGGAAATCTATAGCCTTAAACGCAAGGTACAAAATAAAACAACAAAAAAAACCCAAACAAACAGTACAAGGATTGATTGGAGAAATAAAACTAATTCACTGATTCCCCACTTGGGTTTTTTACAGATCCTTTTGGCTTTTCTTTCTAATTAGTGTCTTTAGTGGTGGTACTAGAGGTAAGGTCAATGTACAAAATCATTTGTATAAGCTACCAACACATAATTTAGCATTTAATGAAGATATATATATAGTATTTAAAAAGCTATCAGATAACTAGGAATGAATTTGTCTAATGAAAGATGTACAAGAGCTCTATACAGAAAAAGCATAAAACATTACTGAGAAATTTTTAAAAGATCTGAATAGTAATATACATGTTTATTGTTTAGAACTATTTTTCAGATGTTAATTCCTGTCAAATTGATGTAGATTGAATGCAATCCATCAAAATCCTAATGGTTTGGGTGAGGGCATAAGGTGGGAGGGCTAACAACTTACGTGGAAATATAGAGAGCCAAAAATAGCAAAGACCATCTTAAAGCATAATAGTGAAGTTAGAGGGGTGCCTGGGTGGCTCAGTTGGTTAAGCGACTGCCTTCGGCTCAGGTCATGATCCTGGAGTCCCGGGATCGAGTCCCGCATCGGGCTCCCTGCTCGGCAGGGAGTCTGCTTCTCCCTCTGACCCTCCTCCCTCTCATGCTCTCTCTCATTCTCTCTCTCACAAATAAATAAATAAAATCTTTAAAAAAAAAAGAAAAATAGTGAAGTTAGAAGATGACACCACTAGTTATCAAGACTCGTTATAGAGGTACCATAATTAAAACAGTGATACTACTAGCACAAGGATATTCAAATAGACCAATGGAATAGTGTTCAGAAATAGACCAACATAAAGCTCTCTAGTTTATGATAATTAATGCAATAAGGAAAAATGATTTTTAGTAAATGTGGAATCAATTAATATGAACATCCAAAGGGGAAAAATCTTGATCCACATGCACAAAAATCAATTCCAGATGGATCATAAACTTAAATATGGAAGCTAAAGCTTCCAGAAGATAGCATAGGAAAATAGCTTCCTGTTTTTGTGGTAAACAACGATTTGGTAAATAGGACCAAAAAAACGAAAACAAAACCCACTAATCATAAAGGAAGACTGGTTGATCAGGCTACTTTTATCATCTAAATATATAAATAGGAGAGTCAGAAGGCAACCCCCAGAGTTTGCAATACTCTGACAAATTCTATCCAGATTATTTAAATAACTCCTTATCGATGAAAAAGATAATTGGGACTCTGGTCCAAGATGTAGAAAGATCCTGAACTCCCCTTCACACACTAAGTCTACACTAATATGTAAAATAATTCCTCCTGAAAAACTAAGGACTTAACAGCTTCTGCACAAAAGACCACATAAAGAATGGCAAGAAGGATAGAGACAGTAATGAAGGGAAACCCCCACCCAGGACACACACTGGAGTGGGGAGGGGTAGTACTGAAGGACTATGAGCAGATTTGTGAGCTCTGGGGCACAGAAAAAAAGCAACGGTTTAAAAGAGCAAATAGATATAAAGGAACTAGACCTAGAATCCTATCATATGGCAAGGGAGCTGCTGGAACTCTCCAGGTCAGAGGGGCTGGTGAGCACCACGGTTTACATTCCCATTCCACCTTGATAGTGTGGATGGGAGCAATGTTCAGGTGCCATAGCTGGCCTTAACCCCCTCAGTGAGCCCCCAGTCCCTAGTCCATACCAGCCCTAGCTGTCTCACCAAGGTAGCCCCAGCTTGACAAACACTGGGACACTCCTAGTAAGTGCTCACTATGTATATCTCCCGTGGTTGCACCAAGGTGCAACAGGTATAAGCCACCCCAGAACTTCACAGGCCCATACCACTTTGGCTCCAGGTGGCCTCCTGGCTCACACCTGCTTCAGCTACCCCACTAAGGTGCCTCCTATGCACCTTGTCTTGGGACACCCTGCTTGACACCGGCCTTGGCTCCAGTCACTCTACTAGGGCACCCCCTGTGCTGAGCACACTCTGGCTTATACCCACTTCAGCTTCAGCTGTACTCCCAGGGTTCTTCCTTTTAGAAGGAAGAACACACCTGCCAGGGTGCCAGGTGTGTGGAAAACCCTGTGACAACCTGGGTTGCACCCATTTCAGCTTCAGCTATCTTGTTAAGATGCCTTCTACACAGAGAACCCAGAGACTGCCCCAGCCCATGCCCACTTCAGCTTCAGCTGACCAGGGCACTCTCTGTGCAGAGAGCCCCAGGATCACCCCAGCCCATGCCCACTTCAGCTCTGGCCATCCCACCAGGGCAGCCCCAGCAGAGTGTCCAGGGACCCCCAAGCCAGTCACAGCTCCAGGCAGCCAGCCAAAGTTACCAGGCACACAGTCTGCACAGGGGATGACCATACACAAGACCATTCCTTCAAGATTAGGAGAAGCAGCTGTTCTACCTAATTCATAGAAACAAAGTCAAGCAAAATGTGGAGACAGAAGAATATGTTCCAAATGAAAGAACAAGATAAAACCCAGAAAATTAAATGAAACAGGAATAATCAATATGCCTGCTAAAGAGTTTAAAATAATGATTGTAAAGATGCTCATCAGACTGGAGAAGAGTGTAAGAATAAAATGAGAGCTCTGACAAGGAGATAAAAAATATAAAGAACCAGGGTTGAAGAGTACAATAACTGAAATGAAAAATACACTAGAGGGAATCAACAGTATTAGTGGATGCAGAAGAATGGATCAGCCATTTGGAAGAAAGAGTAATGGAAAGCACCCAAGCTGAAGAGCAAAAAAAGAATTTTTAAAAATGATAGGGGAGGTTTTGGACAACATCAAGTGAACATACATTTACATTATGGGCGTCCCAGAAGGAGGAGAGACAGAGAGAGAAAGGCGCAGAAAACTTATTTGAAAGAAAGAGACAAAGGAAGGGCATTACATAATGATAAAGCAGTCAATCCTACAAGAGAATATAACAGTTTTAAGTATCCACTCAATATTGGAGCACCTAAATACACAAAGTAGTTATTAACAAAGGGAGAATTAGACATTAATAATAGTATGGGACTCTAACACCCCACTTACATCAGTGGATACATAAAACAGGCAGAAAATCAAAGGAAACAGTGTCTGAATGACACTGATGGAATTAACACATACAGAACGTTCTATCAAAAACAAGTTCTTCTCAAGTGCACATAGAACATTCCCCAGAATAGATCACGTTGGGCCACAAAACAAATCTCAATAAATTCAAGAATATAGAAATCATATTATGAAATCATATTATGCATCTTTTCTGACCACAATGATATGCAACTAGAAATCAAGAAAAAAAAAAACTAGAAAACACACACACAGATGGAGGCTAAACAACATACTACCAAACAGGAAATGGGTCAAAGAAATCTTAAAGGAAATAAAATACATGGAGACAAATGAAAATAAAAACAGTCCAAAATCTTTGGGATGCAGAGAAACTTATTGTGAGTTTCCCACAACCCCTTCTGAGGTAAGGCCTACCTCAGAAACAAAAATCTCAATCTAATCTTACACCTAAAGGAACTAGAAAAAGAACAAAGAAAACCCAAGGTTAACAGAAGAAAGGAAATAAGTATCAGAGCAGAAATAAATGAAATAGAGACTTAAAAAAAAAAAAAATCCAAAACAACAGCAGAGATCAATAAAACCAAGAGCTGGTTCTTTGAAAAGATAAACAAAACTGATAAACCTTTGGCCAGACTCGTTAAGAAATAAAGGGATAGGACAAGTAAAATCAGAAATGAAAGAGAAGTAACAACCAACATCACAGAAATACAAAGGATTATGAAACTGATATATAATTATGTGCCAACAAGTTGGACAACCCAGAAGAAATGGACAAATTCCTAGAAATATGCAATCTTCCAAAACAGGGAAGAAACAGAAAATCTGAACAGGCCAATTACTAGTAATGAAATTGAACCAGTAATCAAAAAACTCCCAACAAACAAAAGTCCAGGACCAGAATGGAGGGAAGATCGCAGAGTAGGAGGACCCTAAGCTCACCCAGTCCCACATTTACAACTAGATATCGCTGACATCTGAGTCAATAAACTAGAAAGTAATCTGAAGCCTGGAAGAACAAACTCCACAACTAAATGTAGAGAAGAGGCCACACTAGAAAGTTTAGGAAGGGAAGAAATGGTAGTTGGGAGCTGCCTGCAAGAGGGAAGAAGCTGTGGGCATGGAGAGGGGAAAGCACCAGGGATCCCATGTAGGGAAAATCAATCCCCATGACATCTGGCCTTGAAAACCAGAGAAGCTGAATTCTGTGAGTCTGTATAACCAGCAGGACATAGAGCCTGGAACTTTAAAAGTCAACTGACTCAGCACTGGGAGAGCTAGGAGGGCAAGTGATAGCTGGGTTACTGCTCTTAAAGAGACAACAGCCCACAGAGAGGCAACATAGAATCAACATTTTGGGACAAATGGGAGGAAGACCTGTTTATAAGGATTTCAGAGCACGTTGGGGGACTTCTGTAGAACAAAGGAGCTGGCAGGTGCCATTTTCCTTCCCCCTCCCCCCACATAAACACAGAGCCAACTGTGAGAGGTGACAATGCACAAATACTTTCTACCTAACCTGCTGATAGTGCACCCCACCCATGAGTTCTCTTGAGGACTCCTCCACTTCAAGCCTGCTGGCCTCGGCCTTGGGCTCAGTGCAAAGTTTTTTAACACCAAGTGCACCCCACCCAGTCACTCCCTTCATGCTCCACACCCCTGGAGGCCACTGAAATCTGGGGCATCTGGCCTAGGACTAGTGGCTCAGCACAAATTTTGCTAACACAGCCAGCCCATCCCTGAGCCCTTCTGTGGTTCACTCCACCAGCCTGCTAAGGTCTCATTAACATCACAGAGTATAAGTACAGCCCACAATAGGCAGAGAGTTAGTGCAGAGGTCTGGACTGAATGGAAGGGACTCAGACTCAATAGTAAAATGCAGGCAATACACATAGGAGACTCCCTTAAAGCGCCAGGCTCTGGTGAACAGGGGACACTGCACTGAAGGGCCCTACAGAACCTCTTCTTCATAAAGCCACTACTCTTTTTTTTTTTTTTTTAAAGATTTTATTTATTTATTTGACAGAGAGATAGAGAGCACAAGTAGGCAGAGAGAGAAGGAGAAGCAGACTCTCCACTGAGCAGGGAGCCTGAGGCGGGGCTCGATCCCAGGACCCCGCGATCATGACCTGAGCCAAAGGCAGCCACTTAACTGACTGAGCCACCCAGGCGCCCCAAAGCCACTACTCTTAAGAGCAGAGGACATAGCTAACTTTCCTAACACAAAGGAACAGACACAGAGGGGGATACAAAATGAGACAGAGAAATATGTCCCAAATGAAAGAACATGACAAAATTACAGCAGGAGATCTGAGCAAAACAGAAATAAGTAGTATGCCTGATACAGAATTTAAAGTGATGATCATAAAGATATTCACTGGACCTCAGAAAAGGGTGGAGGACATCAGTGAGACCCTTGACAAAGGGATTAAAAAGATATGAGAGATGGGGGCGCCTGGGTGGCTCAGTCATTGAGCATCTGCCTTTGACTTGGGTCATGATCCCAGGGTCCTGGGATTGAGCCCTGCATCAGGCTCCCTGCTCAGCGGGGAGCCTGCTTCTCCTTCTCCCACTCCCCCTGCTTGTGTTCCCTCTCTCGCTGTGTCTCTCTCTGTCAAATAAATAAATAAAATCTTTAAGAAAAATGAGAGATGAAGAACTCAATAAATGAAACTAAAAATACAATAGATGCACTAAACAGTAGGCTACAGAGGCAGAGCAACCTGGAGGATAGAGTAATGGAAAACAAGCTGAACAGATGAGAGACAAACAAATACTGCATAATGAGAATAGAGAACCCAGTGACTCTATTAAGTGTAATAACATTCACATTATAGGGATCCCCAAAGAGAGAGAAAGGGGGGCAGAAAATGTATTTGAAGAAATAATAGCTGAAAACTTCCCAAATCTGGGGAGGGAAACAGAGATCCAGATTCAGAAGACAAAGAGATTTCCCAACAAATTAAACCCACAGAGGTCCTCACCAAGACACATAGTAACTAAAATGGCAAAAAAGGGACGCCTGGGTGGCTCAGTCGGTTAAGCGGCTGCCTTCGGCTCAGGTCATGATCCCAGGGTCCTGGGATCGAGTCCCACATCGGGCTCCTTGCTTGGCAAGGAGCTTCTCCCTCTGCCTGCCTCTTCCCCTTGTTGTGTTCTGTCTCTCTCTCTGACAAAAAAAAAAAAAAAAAATCTTTAAAATGGCAAAAAATAGTGAATTTTAAAGATTGCAAGAGAAGACAGTTACATGCAAAGGAAACCCCAAAGGTTATCAGCTGATTTTTCAGCAGAAACTGCATGTCAGAAGAAAGTGGCACAATATATTTAAAGAGCTGAAACGGAAAAAATCTGCAGCCAAGGATACTCTATTCAGGAAGCTATCACTCAGAATAGGAGAGTTAAAGAGTTTCTCAAAAAAACAAAAACTAAAGGAATTTATGACCACTAAACAAGTCCTATAATAAATATTAAAGGGGGCTCTTTGAGTGGAAAGACATTAGGAGAGAGTATAAAAAATAAACACAAAACAGTAAAAATAAGTATTACTGTAAAAATAAGTCAAGGGATTCATAAAAATAAAATGATGTAAAAAGGATACCAAATATCTGAAATGTGGAGGAGAGGAATAAAGAATGAGTTCAAAATTAAATGACCATCAGCTTAATATAAACTGCTATACACAGATGATGTTATATATAAACCCATTGGTGACTACAAATCCGGAAAGAATAATAGATACACAAAAAATAAAGAGTAAGGAATCCAAGTACATGACTAGAGAAAATCAACAAACTACAAAAGAGAGAAAGAGAAGAAAGGATCAGAAAAATACAAATGGAGCGCCTGGGTGGCTCAGTCAGTTAAGCATCCAACTCTTGATCTCAACCCAGGTCTTGATCTCAGGTTCTTGAGTTCAAGCCCCATACTGGGCATAGAGCCTACTTTAAAAAAAAAAAAAAGTAAAAACTACAAAACCACCACAAAACAAGTAAAAAAAAAAAATGGCAAATACATATATACCAATAATTACTTTGAATGTCAGTGGACTAAATTCTCCAATCAAAAGACAGTATGACAGAGTGGATAAAAAAAACAAACAAACAAAAAAAAACAAGAGCCATCCATATGCTGTCTACAAGAGACTAACTTCAGACCTAAAGATACCTGCAGATTGAAAGTGAGGGGATGGACAAACATTTATCATACAAATGAATGTCAAAAGAGAACAGGAGTAGAAATACTCATATTGGACAAGATAGACTTTAAAACAAAGTCTGTAAAAAGAGACAAAGAAGGACATTATAAAATAATAAAGGGGACAGTCTAACAAGAAGATATAACAACTGTAAATATTTATGAACCCAAAATAGGGGCCCAAATACATAAAACAGTAACAAACATAAAGGAACTAATCAATAGTAATATAATAATAGTAGGGGACTTTAACCCCCCACTTACATCGATGGACAGATCATCCAAACAGAAAATCAACAAGGAAACAGTGGCTTTGAATGACACACTGGATCAGATGGCTTTAACAGATACATTCAGAACATTCCATCCTAAAACAGCAGAATACACATTCTTTTCAAGTGTACACTGAACATTCTCCAGAATATATCACATATTAGGCCACAAAACAAGCTTCAACAAATTCAAGAAGACTGAAGCCATACCATGCATCTTTTCCAACCACAATGCTATGAAACTAGGAACCAATCACAAGAAAAAAATCTGGAAAGAGCACAAATATATGGAGGTTAAATAACATGCTACCAAACAATGAGTGGATCAACCAAGAAATCACAGAAGAAATCAAAAAGTACATGGAAACAAATGAAAATGAAAACACAATGGGATGCAGCAAAAGCTGTTCTAAGAGGGAATTTTATAGTAATACAGGCCTACCTCAAGAAGCAAGAAAAATCTCAAACAACCTAAGCTTACACCTAAAGGAGCCGGGAAAAGAAAAACAAGCAGAACCCAAAACCAACAGAAGGAATGAAATAATAAAGATTAGAACAGAAATAAATGATATAGAAACTTAAAAAAAAAAAAAAAAAAAAAACAAGCGAGTAGATAAATGAAACCAGGAGCTGGTTCTTTGAAAAACCAACAAAACTGATAAACCTTTAGCCAGACTCATCAGGGAAAAAGAAAAATAGAGACAGAGAAAGCACTCAAATAAAATCATAATTGAAAGAGGAGAAATAATAACCAACACCACAGAAATATAAACAATTGTAAGAGAATATTATGAAAAACTATATGCCAACAAATTGGACAACCTAGAAGAAATGGATAAGTTCCTAGAAACATATAACCTACCAAAACTGAAGCAGGAAGAAATAGAAAATTTGAGCAGACTGATTACCAGCAAGGAGACTGAATCAGTAATAAAAAAAAAAAAAAGTCCAGGACCAAACATCCTCACAAGCAAATACTACCAAACATTTAAAGAAGAGTTAATACCTATTCTTCTCAAAATATTAAAAAAAAAAAAAAAAAGGAACAAAAACTTCTGAATTCATTCTTGAGGCCAGTATCAGCCTGATACCAAAACCAGATACAGACTCCACAAAAAAAAGAGAACTACAGGCCAATATCTCTGATGAACATAGATGCAAAAATCCTTAACAACCTACTAGCAAACTAAATCCAACAATACATTAAAAAAATCATTCACCACAATCAAGTGGGATTTATTCCCAGGATGCAAAGATGGTCAATATTCACAAATCAATGTATTACATAACATTAATAAGAGAAAGGATGAAAACCATATGATCATTTCAATAGATGCAGAAAATGCACTGTCAGAGCACAATATCAAAATAAAAGCCCCCAACAAAGTAGGTTTAGGGGGAACATAGCTCAACATAATAAGACCATATATGAAAAACCTACAGTGAACATAATACTCAATGGGGAAAAGCTGAGAGATTTTCCCTTAGGATCAGGAACAAGACAAAGAGGTCTACTCTCACCACTTTTTTTTTTTTTTTTTTTTTTTTTTTTTTTTTTTTTTAAGATTTACTTATTTTAGAGGGAGAGAGCACACACAATTGCGGGGGTGGGGGTGGAAGGAAGAGGGAGAGAATCTCGAGCAGACTCCCTGCAGAGCAAGATGCAGGGCTTGATCTCTCGACCTGAGATCATGACCTGACCTGGAACCAAGAGTCAGATGCTCAACCAACTGAACCACCCAGGCACCCCACTCACCACTTTTATTCAACATAGTACTAGAATTCCTAGCCACAGCAGTCAGACAACAAAAGAAATAAAAGTGATCCAATTTGCTAAGGAAGCAGTAAGGCTTTCACAATTTGCAGATGACATGATACTATATATAGAAAACCCTAAATACGCCACTAAAAATAAAATACTAGAACTGATAAATGAATTCAGTAAAGTCACAGGATACAATCAATGTGCAGAAATCTGTTGCATTTCTGTACACTAATAATGAAGCAGCAGAAAGAGAAATTAAGAAAACAATACCTTTATAATTACACCAAAAATAATAAGATACCTAGGAATAAACTTAACCAAAGAGGTAAAAGACCTGTACTCTGAAAACTATAAAACATTGATGAAAGAAATTGAAGATGACACAAAACAAATGGAAAGACATTCCATTCTTATGGATTGGAAGCATATTGTTAAAATGTCTATACTACCTAAAGCAATCTATAGATTTAATACAATCCCTATCAAAACACCAACATCATTTTTCACAGACTAGAACAAACAAGCCTAAAATTTTTATGGAATCATAAAATACCTGGATAAGCCAAAATAATTTTGAAGAAGAAAAGCAAAGCTGGAGGTATCACAATTCCAAACTTCAAGTTATATTACAAAGCTGTAGTAATCAAAACAGTGTGGTACTGGCAAAAAATAGACACATAGATCAATGGAACAGAATAGAAAACCCAGAAATAAACCCACAATTATATGGTCAATTACTCTTTGATGAAGCAGGAAAGAATATCCAATGGGAAAAAGACAAATGGTGCTGGCAAAACTGGTCAACTACATGCAAAAAGAATGAAACTGGACCACTTTCTTAAACCATACACAAAAACAAACTCAAAATGGATTAAAGACCTAAATGGGAGACCTGAAACCATAAAAATCCTGGAAAAGAACACAGGCAGCAATGTCTCTGACACTGATAGTAGCAACATTCTTCTAGGTAGGTCTCCTAAAGCAAGGGACATAAAAGCAAAAATGAACTATTGGGACTACATCAAAATAAAAAGCTTCTTTCTGCACAGCAATGGGAGCAATCAACAAAAATAAAAGACAACCTACTGAATGGGAGAAGATATTTGCAAATGACATATCCAATAAAGGGTTAGTATCCAAAATATATAAAGAACTAATACAGCTCCACACCCAAAAAACAAGCCAATTAAAAAATGGGTAGAAGACATGAACAGACATTTTTCCAAAGAAGACATCCAGATGGCCAACAGACACATGAAAAGATGCTCAACATCACTCATCATCAGGGAAATGCAAATCAAAACTATAATGAGACATCACCTCACACCTGTCAGAATGGCTAAAATAAAAAAACACAAGAAACAAGTGTTGGCAAGGATGTGGAGAAAAAGGAACCCTTGGACACTGTTGGTGAGAATGCAAAGTGGTGCAGCCACTGTGGAAAACAGAATGGGGGGGGCATTTCTCAAAAAGTTAAAAATAGATTAAATAGAGAAAATAGATAAAAATAGTGATTACCATATGATCCAGTAATCACACCTCTTGATATCTACCTGAAATACACAAAAACACTAATTCAAAGGGATACACACACCCTGATGTTTATAGCAGAATTATTTACAATAGCCAAGTTACAGAAACAGCCCAAATGTTCACTGATAGATAAATGGATAAAGAAGATGTAGTATATATATACAATGGAATATTATTCAGCCATTAAAAAATGAAATGTTGCCATTTGCAACAGCATGGATGGAGCTAGAGAGTATAATGCCTAGTGAAATAGGTCAGTCAGAAAGACATATATGATTTCACTCAAATGTAGAATTTAAGAAACAAAACAAATAAAGGGAACAAAGGGGGCGGGGTGGAGAGAGAAATGAAGAAACAGACTCTTAACTATAGAGAACATACTGATGGTTACCAGAGGGGAGTTAGGTGGGGAGATGGGTGAAATAGGTGATGGAGATTAAGGGGGGCACTTGTGATGAGCACTGGGTGTTGTGTGCAATTGTTGAATCACTATATTGTACACCTGAAACTAATATAACCCTGTATGTTACCTATACTGGAATTAAAAACAACCACCAAAAGAATTACAATAAAAAAAGTACAGGACCAGATGGATTCACAGGTGAAGTGTACCAAACATTTAAAGAAGAGTTAATACCAGTTAATACCTATTCTTCTCAATCTAGTCCAAAAAAAATAGAAGAGGAAGGAGAGCTTCCAAATTCATTTTATGAAGCCAGCATTACCCTGATACCAGAATCAGACAAAGACTACAAAAAAAGAAAACTATAGGCCAATATGTCTGATGAACATAGATGCAAAAATCCTCAACAAATATTAGAAAACTGCATTCAACAGTACATTGAAACAATCATTCACGATGATCAAGTGGGATTTATTCTTAGGTTGCAAGGATGGTTTAATATTTGCAAATCAATCACCATGACATACCACATCAACAAAATGAAGGATAAAAATTACATGATCGGGGCGGAGCAAGATGGCAGAAGAGAAGGAGACCTGGATTTCATCTGGTCCCAGGAATTCAGCTGGATAGGGATCAAACCATTCTGAACACCTATGACTCAACAGGAGATCGAAGAAAAGAATAGCAACAACTCTCTGAACAGGAAAGCGACCACTTTCTGGAAGGTAGGACGTGCGGAGAAGTGAATCCAAGGTGATATTCAGGAGGATAGACGGCGGGGGAGGGGGCCTCCATCCGCCGCATCTGCCAAGTGATAGAGCAGCGGAGCACAAAATCAGAACTTTTAGAAGTCGGCTCCGCTGAGGGATGGCACTCCAGTGGCTAAGTGGGGGGGTGGAACCCTCGCTGGGACAGTGTGGTCTCAGGACCCTCGGGGCCACAGAAAGACCGGGGGTTCCTGAGTATGGCAGAGTTCCCAGGTATGGGAGTGGGGAAGCCGGCTGCAGAGAGGGAGCCGAGGCCCGGGCTCTCAGCTTGGGGTTGCCATAAACTGTGATCCGCGGCACAGTCGGGCCACTGCTCCTCCAGCAGGGACCCAACAAGTGGCAGATCCAGGGAGACTCCCCTTCCTCCCCTGGGAGGAGCGGCACGGGAGCACACCACAGGGATCTGCTGGGTTTGGAGACTCCACATGGGGTCGGATGCCAGAGATAGAAATGCTCGGTCACAGGCCGGGTGAGCACGGAGTGCTGCCGGAAACCAGGGAGATGGGAGTGATTGAGTGCTTTTCTCTGGGGGCGCACTGAGGCGTGGGGCCCTGAGTTCTCGGCTCCTCTGGGGTGGAGATTGGGAGGCCGCCATTTTCACTCTCGTCCTCCAAAGCTGTACTGAAAGCTTGCAGGGAACAAAAGCTCCCAGAAGCAAACCTGAGCAGATTACTTAGCCCGGCACCGGCAAGGGTGGGGCAGTTCCGCCTCTGGCAAAGACATTTGTGAACCATGGCAACAGGCCCCTCCCCCAGAAGATCAGCAAGAACAGCCAGCCAAGACCAAGTTTACCGATCAATGAGAATGGCAGAACTCCAGAGCTAGGGGAATACAGCATAGAATCCATGGCTTTATTTTTTTTTTTTTTAAGGATTTTATTTATTTATTTGACAGAGAGAGACACAGCGAGAGAGAGGGAACACAAGCAGGGGGAGTGGGAGAGGGAGAAGCAGGCTTCCCACCGAGCAGGGAGCCCGATGCGGGGCTTGGTCCCAGGACCCTGGGATCATGACCTGAGCCAAAGGCAGATGCTTAACGACTGAGCCACCCAGGTGCCCCGAATCCATGGCTTTTTTACCATGATTCTTTAGTCTTTCAAAGTTAATTTTTTTAACTGTCCTTTTTTTTTTTTAATTTTTCCTTTTCCCCTTTTTCAACCAACATCTTATCAATCCCTTTTTTAAAAAACATTTTTATTTTTCATTTTTAGAGTCATATTCTATCCCTTCATAGTAGTTACCCTTATTTTTGGCATATATATATATAAGTTGTTCTCTCTTATAATTTTGAGATACAGTTTCTTCTAACAGATCAAAATATACCCTAAATCTCTAGTGTATGGCTTTGTTCTAGTCTACTGCCTGATCACATTCTCTCCCTTTTTTTTTTTCATTTTTTAAAAATCCTCTTCTTTCTTTTTTCAAACTTCTTATCAATTCCTTTTTAAAATTTTTTTTATACTTTTCATCTTTACAGTCATATTCCATCCCTTCATCGTATCAACCCTTATTTTTGTACATATATAAGTTTTTCTTTCTTTAAAATTTTGGGAGGCACTTTCTTCTAACAGACCAAAATACACACAAAATCTAGTGTGTGGCACTGATCTATGCACCAGCTTGATCATATTTAATCATATTCTGGTTTTTTTGTTTTGTTCTGTTTTTGTTTGTTTTTAATCTCTTTCTTTTTC
Organism: Mirounga leonina; assembly: GCF_011800145.1. Classification (NCBI taxonomy): domain Eukaryota; kingdom Metazoa; phylum Chordata; class Mammalia; order Carnivora; family Phocidae; genus Mirounga; species Mirounga leonina. The sequence continues at coordinate 30,818,318 of NW_023270415.1, read as the reverse complement.
TTTTCTTTTTTTTCCTTTCTTTTCCCCCTGTTTCAGGTCTTTTCTGATTTGTTTAGAGTATATTGTCTGGGGACGTTGTTACCCTGTTAGCATTTTTTCTCTCATTCATCTATTCTCCTCTGGACAAAATGACAAGATGGAAAAAATCACCTCAAAAAAAAGAACAAGACGTAGTACCGACTGACAGGGACCTACTCAATACGGACATTAGTACGATGTCAGACCTAGAGTTCAGAATCATGATTTTAAAGATACTAGCTGGGCTTGAAAAAAGCATGGAAGTTATTAGAGAAACCCTTTCTGGAGAAATAACTAAAATCTAACCAAATCAAAATCAAAAAGGCTATTAATGAGGTGCAGTCAAAAATGGGGCACTAACTGCTAGGATAAATGAGTCAGAAGAGAGAATGAGTGATATAGAAGACCAAATGATGGAAAATAAAGAAGCTGAGAAAAAGAGAGATAAACAACTACTGGACCACGAGGGCAGAATTCGAGAGATAAGCGATACCATAAGACGAAACAACATTAGAATAATTGGGATCCCAGAAGAAGAAAGAGAGAGAGGGGCAGAAGGTATACTGCAGCAAATTATAGCAGAGAACTTCCCTAATTTGGGGAAGCAAACAGGCATCAAAATCCAGGAGACACAGAAAACCCCCCTCAAAATCAATAAAAGAGGTCAACACCCCGACATCCAATAGTAAAACTTATGAGTCTCGGAGACAATGAGAAAATCCTGAAAGCAGCTCGGGAGAAGAGATATATAACCTACAATGGCAGAAACATTAGACTGGCAACAGACCTATCCACAGAGACCTGGCAGGCCAGAAAGGACTGGCATGATATATTCAGGGTGCTAAATGAGAAAAATATGCAAACAAGAATACTATATCCAGCTAGGCTGTCATTGAAAATAGAAGGAGAGATAAAAAGCTTCCAGGACAAACAAAAATTAAAGGAATTTGCAAACACAAAACCAGCCCTACAAGAAATATTGAAAGGGGTCCTCTAAGCAAAGAGAGACCCTAAAAGCAACATAGACCAGAAAGGAACACAGACAATATACAGTAACAGTCACCTTACAGGCAATACAATGGCACTAAATTCATATCTTTCAATAGTTACCCTGAATGTAAATGGGCTAAATGCCCCAATCAAAAGACACAGGCTATCAGACTGGATGAAAAAACAAGACCCATCGATATGCTGTCTGCAAGAGACTCATTTTAGACCCAAAGACACCCCCAGATTGAAAGTGAGGGGGTGGAAAACCATTTACCATGCTAATGGACACCAAAAGAAAGCTGGGGTGGCAATCCTTATACCAGACAAATTAGATTTTAAACCATAGACTGTAATAAGAGATGAGGAAGGACACTATATCCTACTTAAAGGGTCTATCCAACAAGAAGATCTAACAATTGTAAATATCTATGCCCCTAACATGGGAGCAGCCAATTATATAAGGCAATTAATAACAAAAGCAAAGAAACACATTGACAACAATACAATAATAGTGGGGGACTTTAACATCCCCCTCACTGAAATGGACAGATCGTCTAAGCAAAAGATCAACAAGGAAATAAAGACTTTAAATGACACACTGGACCAAACGGACTTCACAGACATATTCAGAATATTCCATCCCAAAGCAATGGAATACACATTCTTCTCTAGTGCCCATGGAACATTCTCCAGAATAGATCACATCCTAGGTCACAAATCAGGTCTCAACTGGTGCCAAAAGATTGAGATTATTCCCTGCATATATTCAGAGCACAATGCTTTGAAACTAGAACTCAGTCATAAGAGGAAAGTCGGAAAGAACTCAAATACATGGAGGCTAAAGAGCATCCTACTAAAGAATGAATGGGTCAACCAGGAAATTAAAGAATTAAAAAAATTCATGGAAACCAATGAAAATGAAAACACAACTGTTCAAAATCTTTGGGATGCAGCAAAGGCGGTCCTAAGAGGAAAGTATAAAGCAACACAAGCCTTTCTCAAGAAACAAGAAAGGTCTCAAATACACAACCTAACCCTACACCTAAAGAGAGAAAGAACAGCAAATAAAGCCTAAACCCAGAAGGAGAAGAGAAATAATAAAGATCAGAGCAGAAATCAATGAAATAGAAACCAAAAGAATAGCAGAACAGATCAACAAAACTAGGAGCTGGTTCTTTGAAAGAATTAACAAGATTGATAAACCCCTGGCCAGACTTATCAAAAAGAGAAGAGAAATGACCCAAATCAACAAAATCATGAATGAAAGAGGAGAGATCACAACCAACACCAAAGAAATACAAACAATTATAAGAACATATTATGAGCAACTCTATGCCAGCAAATTAGATAACCTGGAAGAAATGGATGCATTCCTAGAGATGTATCAACTACCAAAACTGAACCAGGAAGAAATAGAAAACCTGAACAGACCTATAACCACTAAGGAAATTGAAGCAGTCATCAAAAATCTCCCAACAAACAAAAGCCCAGGGCCAGATGGCTTCCCAGGGGAATTCTACCAAACATTTCAAGAAGAATTAATACCTATTCTTCTGAAACTGTTCCAAAAAATAGAAATGGAAAGAAAACTTCCAAACTCGTTTTATGAGGCCACCATTACCTTGGTCCCCAAACCAGACAAAGACCCATCAAAAAGGAGAATTACAGACCAATATCCTTGATGAACACGAATGCAAAAATTCTCACCAAAATACTAGCCAATAGGATCCAACAGTACATTAAAAGGATTCTTCACCATGACCAAGTGGGATTTATCCCTGCGCTGCAAGGTTGGTTCAACATCCACAAATCAATCAACGTGATACAATACATTAGCAAAAGAAAGACCAAGAATCATATGATCCTCTCAATAGATGCAGAAAAAGCATTTGACAAAGTACAGCATCCTGTCTTGATCAAAACTCTTCAGAGTATAGGGATAGAGGGGACATAACGCAATATCATAAAAGCCATCTATGAAAAACCTACAGTGAATATCATTCTCAATGGGGAAAAACTGAGAGCTTTCCCCCTAAGGTCAGGAACACGGCAGGGATGTCCACTATCACCACTGCTATTCAACGTAGTACTAGAAGTCCTCGCCACAGTAATCAGACAACCAAAAGAAATAAAAGGCATCCAAATCGGCAAAGAAGAAGTCAAACTCTCACTCTCTGCAGATGATATGATACTTTATATGGAAAACCCAAAGGAATCCACCCCAAAACTGCTAGAACTCACACAGGAATTCAGTAAAGTGGCAGGATATAAAATCAATGCACAGAGATCAGTGGCATTCCTATACACCAACAACAAGACAGAAGAAAGAGAGATTAAGGATTCGATCCCATTTACCATTCACCCAAAACTATAAGATACTTAGGAATAAATCTAACCAAAGAGGCAAAGGATCTGTACTCAGAAAACTACAGAATACTCATGAAAGAAATTGAGGAAGACACAAAGAAATGGAAAAACATTCCATGCTCATGGATTGGAGGAACAAATATTGTGAAGATGTCAATGCTACCTAGAGCAATCTACACATTCAATGCAATCCCCATCAAAATACCATCCACTTTTTTCAAAGAAATGGAACAAATAATCCTAAAATTTGTATGGAACCGGAAAAGACCCCGTATAGCCAGAGGAATGTTGAAAAAGAAAAGCAAAGCCAGTGGCATCACAATTCCAGACTTCCAGCTCTATTACAAAGCTGTCATCATCAAGACAGTATGGTACTGGCACAAAAACAGACACATAGATCAATGGAACAGAATAGAGAGCCCAGAAATGGACCCTCAACTCTACGGTCAACTAATCTTTGACAAAGCAGGAAAGAATGTCCAATGGAAAAAAGACAGTCTCTTCAACAAATGGTGTTGAGAAAATTGGACAGCCACATGCAGAAGAATGAAACTGGACCACTTCCTTACACCACACACAAAAATAGACTCCAAATGGTTGAAAGACCTCAGTGTGAGACAGGAGTCCATCAAAATCCTAAAGGAGAACACAGGCAGCAACCTCTTCGACCTCAGCTGCAGCAACTTCTTCCTAGAAACATGGCCAAAGGCAAGGGAAGCAAGGGCAAAAATGAACTACTGGGACTTCATCAAGATAAAAAGCTTTTGCACAGCAAAAGAAACAGTCAACAAAACCAAAAGACAACCAACAGAATGGGAGAAGATATTTGCAAATGACATATCAGATAAAGGGTTAGCATCCAAAATCTATAAAGAACTTATCAAACTCAACACCCAAAGAACAAATAATCCAATTAAGAAATGGGCAGAAGACATGAAGAGACATTTTCCCAAAGAAGACATCCAAATGGCCAACAGACACATGAAAAAGTGCTCGACATTGCTCGGCATCAGGGAAATCCAAATCAAAACCTCAACAAGATACCACCTCACACCAGTCAGAATGGCTAAAATTAACAAATCAGGAAACAACAGATGGTGAGGATTTGGAGAAAGGGGAACCCTCCTACACTGTTGGTGGGAATGCAAGCTGGTGCAACCACTCTGGAAAACAGTATGGAGGTGCCTCAAAAAGTTGAAAATAGAGCTACCCTACGACCCAGCAATTGCACTACTGGGTATTTACCCCAAAGATACAAATGTAGGGATCCGAAGGCATACATGCACCCCGATGTTTATAGCAGCAATGTCCACAATAGCCAAACTGTGGAAAGAGCCAAGATGTCCATTGACGGTGAATGGATAAAGAAGATGTGGTATATATATACAATGGAATATTATGCAGCCATCAAAAGGAATGAGATCTTGCCATTTGCAACGATGTGGATGGAACTGGAGGGTGTTATGCTGAGCGAAATAGGTCAATCAGAGAAAGACATGTATCATATGACCTCACTGATATGAGGAATTCTTAATCTCAGGAAACAAACTGAGGGTTGCTGGAGTGGGGGGTGGGTGGGAGGGATGGGGTGGCTGGATGATAGACATTGGGGAGGGTATGTGCTATGGTGAGCGCTGTTAATTGTGCAAGACTGTTGAATCACAGATCTGTACCTCAAACAAATAATGCAATATATATTAAGAAAAAAAAAAGATAGCAGGAGGGGAAGAATGAAGGGGGGGAGTCAGAGGGGGAGACAAACCATGAGAGACTATGGACTCTGAAAAACAAACTGAGGGTTCTAGAGGGGAGGGGGTTAGGAGGATGGGTTGGCTTGTGGTGGGTATTAAAGAGGGCACATTCTGCATGGAGCACTGGGTGCCCATTATGCACAAACAATGAATCATGGAACACTACATCAAAAACTAATGAAGTAATGTATGGTGATTAACATAACAATAAAAAATTTAAAAAAGATTACATGATCATCCCAATAGATGCAGAAAAAATATATGACAAATTTCAATTTCCATTTTCGTTAAATCTCTCAGTGAAGTGGGTTTTTAGGGAACATACCTCAACTTAATAAAGACCATATATGAAAAATCCACAGCTAACATTATATTGAAAGGTAAAATACTGACTGATAGCTTTTTCTCTAAGAGCAGTAACAAGATAAGGATGTCCACTTCCGCCACTTCTCTTCAACATACTACTGGAAGTCCTAGCTGTAGCAATCACACAAGATAAAGGAATAAAAGGCATCCAAATTAGTAAGGAAGAAGTAAAACTGTCACTACGTGCAGCTGCCCAGATTCTAAACATAGAACACCCATAAGACTGCACCAGAAAAACTATTAGACCTGATAAATACATTCAGTCAACTCACGGGATACAAAATTAACATATAGAAATTGGTTTTATTTTGATACACTGATAATGTATCAGCAGAAAGAGAAATTAAGAAAACAATTCCACTTACAATTACACCAAAAAATGATTAGAACAAAACAAACCCAGCAACATCAAAAACAAACCAAATAAACCCTCAGTGATACCAAGAACCAATAAGGAGGTGAAGCAATTGGCTGCATATACCACTCCAGTGGTCCCACCCTTTTTGAAGTTGTCAGTGAGGTCCTAATTGACAGAAGCCAATCTTTCCTGCCTTTAACTTGACCTCTCTGCAGTTCTTTCCCTTTTCTTGTTCTGTGTATTTAAAAATCACGCTTAAAATTCTCCTCCCTGTGCACTGCTTCTCAGCCCCTTTGCTACCTTCTCTTTCTGTGGTAATGACACTGCTCTCTAACATGTCTGCTCTTCTCTCAAGTCACTGAGGAAACGTGTGCATGCTCATGACTTCAACTCTCACACCTATTCCACTGATTCCCAAATCTGGATGCAAGGCCCACATTTCCCTTCTGAGTCCTCACCCCGGTTCTCCAGCTCCTTGTTGGACATTCCCTTCTGAATGTCTTCTATCAGCTCAACACGTCTCTAACCAAACTAATCAATTTCTGCTCAGAATGTTCTGCTACTTTCCTGTAATGTATGCATTTCCTCCCCACCCCCACCTCCTGCCACTCTCCAATTAGAACTGGTTTTATTTATTTATTTATTTGTGTTTGTTTATTTATTTATTTATTTTATAGAACCAGTTACATTTGATGTTTCCTTTACCCTAGTCCCTGACATCCAATTTATCATAACCCAAGTTTTTTTTATAATATGGTCCCACCTAATATTCCCATCAAATACCCAGCCAAATAAACTCTTGTTCTTCACTGGACTCCTCCAAGTCTTTTCAGATGATGTTCTTTCTGACCCAAATCGTCCACAGTAATAATAGTAGATCTTTTAGTAAAAATAGTAATAATAGAACTTTCTTGATTGTAAAGATACTCTAAGTCACAGTGATTTCCCATTCCTTAGGAACTACCACCAACACCTAGGACTGTGGCTACTGTCACAACATATGTAGAGATGTGGTTCTGCCCCCTGGTTAATTTAGGAAAGGACATTGGACCCAAGCAGGACAAATGAAATGTGCTAGGGAATCAGGCATCTCGGACCTAGTGATAAAGACTGGGAATGACTGAGAATAATTTATTGCGCCATAAAGCACTTTAGGTTGGCACAAAAGAAGTCACGTGCTTCTCAGGGGATGGCTGAGCTGGGCATCAGCATTCAATCCCACAAGTCTTCCAGTTCAAGAATAGAAATATGCCATATGTAATATGTTCTAATTTCTAATATGCTCTATGTTAGGTGTTCATATCCCTTAGGTTGTTTATTCCCTTAAATAACTCATAAAATATTTTCCTTGATAAAATTGCTATTAATATTTAGCATTTATTGAACAGTTTACCAGGCATTATGCTAAACACTTGACATTTATATTTAATCCTCACAATAACCCAAGGAGAGGGTATTGTCCTCATTTTCCTGAGGCACATAGATGTCAATTAGCCTAATTTCCCTGCTCAAAGTCACACAACTAAGCAGTGAAACTCATGTAAAGACAGAGCTAGATTCCACAGTCTTAACCCATTACCTTGTGCTGCTTACCCTGGTTGTACAGCAGGATTGAACCTGAGAGGGTTTTTGTTTGTTTGTTTTTTGTTTTTAAGATTTTATTTATTTATTTGAGAGAGAGAGAGCACGCACGAGAGAGCACAGGTTGGGGGAGGGGCAGGGGGAGAGGGAGAAGCAGACTCCCCACTGAGCAGGGAGCCTGATGTAGGGCTTGATCCCAGGACCCTAAGATCATGACCTGAGCCGAAGGCAGATGCTGAACTTACTGAGCCACCCAGGCGCCCCTGGAATAACCTGGGAGTTTTAAAACTATGCCATTACTGGGTCCCACTTGAGTGAATTTGATTTTCTAGGTCTGCAGTGTAGCTTAGCCATCTGTGTTTTTGTAAAACTTTCCCAGGTGATTCTATTGGGCAGACAGATTTGAGAGCCATTAACTACACACTACTGCTTCCCAGAAGTAACTGATGTCTTACAAGTAGCCAACTCTCCCATCCACCCATCCACTCCCTCCCTTTCACAAACCTCAGAGGGTCTCATAGTACAATTTAATGTCTTAACATTGCAATGTTTTGAGTCATCCCTTTGTCACCTGGTGAACCTGATTTGAAAATTATTGTACCAGCCTTTTTTATTTCCACAAAGGAACACTAGATGGCAGACTACACATAGGGAATCCCGTTAAGCATTTTCATTTCAGAAACATTTTTTCCTTTAAATAACCTCACTAGCCAATATTCGAGTTTAACAATATAGTATTAAAACCAGGGTAATTTTTTCATAAATTGAATTACTCTGTATTATGGGTCAATTCATATTACATTAAGCAGAGCCATGAATACCCTGCATATAATACGGCCTGGATTTTAGTCCTCTTAGAGCTTTAGCTTTAGAAAGGGTTTTGTTCATCATAGACATATATAAAATGAAATATCTGTCCTTTCGTATTATACTTGAGAACACTTTTCCACCAATAGATTTCAATGTCCCTGCCAAATAATTGTCCCATTATAAAAACATTTACAAATATTCTGCTTACCTTTCTTAGGGATCTTGTCACATCTCCAACCTGCAAGACAGAGGGTGCTTAGTTCTATATGCCCATTTTCCCTTCTCCTTAGAGACTGTGTTTGCTTGGATAATGGAGCTACAGAGGTGGGGTATGTGAGACTCAATATAAGAGTACATTAACGCGATCATTTATTAGGATCTCACAACCAGCAAAATACCTTCACATTCCTGAATTCAAAGGGGCCCAGCCACCTCCAAGTTAGCATACCCAGGGCAGCCAAGACAGGGTACACCTGTCTTGGACTTTTTCAAGGTGCAGTGGGGTTCTCCATTCTACTACCTTAGGTTTTCAAGTGTTAAACAATTAATATCCTTCTTCTGAATTTACACACAATGAAAGATAGGACTGGAGAGATTTAATTCAAGCAATCTTCCTAAATACAAATAAATGATCACCAGCGCAATGGCTCCCCAGTTTTCTTGGGTATGGTCTGGATTCCTTAATATGGATTATAAGGTTATTCAAGATCTAGCCCCCCCTTCTCATCCCCCAATCTTTTCACCCCCAATCCCACATATGCCATGTAGAGGTCAGACCAGATTTATTTCAGTTTCAGCAACATACCTTCTTCTGTCTCATGAATGTTCACAATGAGCTGGGAGGGTTTTTTTGGTTTTCTCTCCCCCCTTCCATTTTGAACTTCATCCAACCCATGCTTACCCCACCTTCACATATTTAATTTCTACCTACACATTAGGTCTTAGCTTACATGTAACTTTCTGCAGAAAGCCTTCCCTGACCACTGAATTATAGCTTTGTTTCCTGAGTATTCTGCATTTTCCCCTTCAGACTATTTACCACACTATGCTATAATCACTTCTTTTCGTGTCTGCAAACACCATGGAGGCATTCTTAGTTATTCTTGTATTCTTATCATCTAGCTCAGTGCTTGGCAAATACCAAGTTCTCTATAGATATTTATTGAACAAGTGAGGGACATCTCAACATCTAATAGCACCCTTCTTATGTCTCAGGTTTGAGAGCAGTAACTTTATGCACACCTGCAAATAAATTGTCTAAAACCAGCCCAAACTGTCCCTTTCCTAGAAAAACAAAAAAGCATCCCCACTAATTCATTTGAAAAACAGAAGATGTATGAAACACCCCCAAATCTTGAATCATTTCAGATTCAATGTGACAAGATGCGAGACAGGAAAAATACAATAAAATTTAAGTCATTTTTGCTACAAAACTGAAATGAAGGAAACTCTACAAGATCAGGCAAAGTTCACGTGTATCAAGAACTTCACCACATTGAGAACTTTCAATGATTTGGGTTCACTAAAAACAGACTTAGGTCTTACAAAGAAGAATTTCCATACTAAGGATGAGCTCACTTCCTTCCACCCCCTACACCCCCCACCCCCCACCCCACGCTGCCATTTGCCTCCCCACTCTACTACAGTTCAAGCCAGGAAACAAAACAATTCCTCAAGAATAAATTTAAAAGATAAGATTCACTAGATTACATTTCTTCAAACTCATATTATAGTTTGTAGAGAGACCTCAGTGCTGACATATCCCTGTAGCTTGCATACTGCCATATTTACTAAGGAGTTCTTAATTTTTGGCTCCATATAAAGAAAATGGGATTGAGTAGATTTAAAATCCTTTTAGTTCCTATTCTGGGCCAAGGAAAACTAGCAAAAATTAAGTTCCCGGAGAATATTATTAGGTTTCTTGTCCCTCTTTACCAACTCTCAACATCATTACTCTCGCATAGCTATGTAAAAGCTTATTTTGAAAGTTATTATGGGCAGCAGTCCGTGGACCTCCGAAACTCATCTTGAATCTCTGTAAGAACATTCATTGTAAAACCCAAGGTTTTTGTCACTCCCTAGAAGAAAGTCCTGTAGATCTTTTTTTTTTTAACATTTTATTTACTTATTTGAGAGAGAGACAGAGAAAGCACTAGGGTTGGAGGGAAAGGGGGAGAGGGAGAGAGACAAGCAGACTCCCTGCTGAGTGCCGAGCCTAACATGGGGCCCCATCCAGGACCCTGAGATCATGACCTGAGCCAAAGTCAGATGCTTAACCCAACCGACTGAGCCACCCAGGTGTCCCGAAAGTCCTGTAGATCTTAATATCAAGAATAATTGTTCTTGTCCTGAGAAGCTGGTTTCCTGGAGAAATCAATAAGAATGCATTAAAATTATAAACCTCAGGCTCTCACCCCAGACATGCAAAATTTTAAGTTCTATTGGTGGGGCCTGAGTGATTATAGTTTTATAAGCTCATCAGGTGATTTAGGTACACACAAAGGTTTGGGAATCCCTCTTTTTTTTTAAGATTTTATTTATTTATTTGACAGAGAGAGAGAGAGCGAGAGAGGGAACACAAGCAGGGGGAGCGGGAGAGGGAGAAGGAGGCTTCCCGCCGAGCAGGGAGCCCGATGCGGGACTCGCTTCCAGAACCCTGGGATCATGACCTGAGCCGAAGGCAGCCGCTTAACCGACTGAGCCATTCAGGCGCCCCGGGAATCCCTCTTATAAATGAGAATTATGTAATTGATAAGTTTTCTCTTCAAATTCATCCACTGGAAAGCTTAGAAAGCAAATTTATAGTTCACTGGCAGCAGGTGTATAGATCATTTTATTATACTTCTTAATTATTTTCCTGTCTCCCCATGTTTGCGTCTTTGGTTTGTATTTATTTCTTCTTTCAGCTCACTTCCAATTTAAATTCTTGTCATAGTACATAACCATATAAGCCATCTTAAATTCTTTTTGGAACATGACAAGAAGCAGATAGGCAGAGAGCCAGACGAATTTATTACACTCAGTTCTTTAGAGGAAAAAACGTCTTGGCACCTGGTGCAGAGTAAGCATCCTTGGCTGACCTGGACAAAGCCCCATGCATGTGTGTGTGTGCTCGTGTGCACACACACGCTTGCTCATGCTGGGGGAAAGGGGAGAGGAGGCCATGCGTGTGCATTGAAGAACTATTGTACTTCCACTTTTCAGTGAATGATTTTTAAATTTTTCTATCAAAAAGCAACCGTACTTCTTTGCTGCTCCTCATTAAACTTGCGGTACGTGTACCAGCTAGAAAACTCAGGTCTGAAACAGTAATGTGGATGGATGTTTTGATGAGACTACCCTTCTGTCTGTTGGGCCCTTTCTGGGTTGGCCCCAACCCTTTCCCTCTTTTATTTTTTCTAAGATTTCGTTTATTTATTTGACAGAGAGAGACACAGCGAGAGAGGGAACACAAGCAGGGCGAATGGGAGAGGGAGAAGCAGGCGTCCTGCCGAGCAGGGAGCCCGATGCAGGGCTGGATCCCAGGACCCTGGGATCACCACCCCAGTCGAAGGCAGACAACGACTGAGCCACCCAGGCGCCCCTCTACCTGGATTTTCTTTTCTTTTCTTTTCTTTTCTTTTCTTTTTTCTTTTCTTTTTATTTATTTGACAGAGAGATAGCAAGATCAGGAACACAAGCAGGGGGAGTGGGAGAGGGAGAAGCAGGCTTCTTGCCGAGCAGGGAACCCGATGTGGGACTCGATCCCAGGACCCTGGGATCATGACCTGAGCCGAAGGCAGACGCTTAACGACTGAGCCACCCAGGCGCCCCGAATATAATATTTTTTTTTTAAGATTTTATTTATTTGACAGAGAGAGACACAGCGAGAGAGGGAACACAAGCAGGGGGAGTGGGAGAGGGAGAAGCAGGCTTCCCGCGGAGCAGGGAGCCCGATGTGGGGCTTGATCCCAAGACCCTGGGATCATGACCTGAGCCGAAGGCAGACGCTTAACGACTGAGCCACCCAGGCGCCCCGAATATAATATTTTTTTTTTAAGATTTTATTTATTTGACAGAGAGAGACACAGCGAGAGAGGGAACACAAGCAGGGGGAGTGGGGGAGGGAGAAGCAGGCGTCCTGCCGAGCAGGGAGCCCGATGCAGGGCTGGATCCCAGGACCCTGGGATCACCACCCCAGTCGAAGGCAGACAACGACTGAGCCACCCAGGCGCCCCTCTACCTGGATTTTCTTTTCTTTTCTTTTCTTTTCTTTTCTTTTTATTTATTTGACAGAGAGATAGCAAGATCAGGAACACAAGCAGGGGGAGTGGGAGAGGGAGAAGCAGGCTTCCCGCCGAGCAGGGAGCCCGATGTGGGATCCCATGAACTCTGGGATCATGACCCGAGCCGAAGGCAGACGCTTAACAACTGAGCCACCCAGGCGCCCCTCAACCCTTTCCATCTTAATCCCTGCCTTGTCTTCTTTTACTGAATCCTCAAAGAAGGCATACATTTATAGGAGCTTTAGAGAGTGATTCTCAGAATTACGGGAAGGGAGGGGGACGTAGGTTGTTTTGAGATGTTTCAATGAGGGAAATGCACTCTCTGCCCTTCTGTCTTTACTAAAACCTTCTATCTTTATTACAACCGCCAGCCTTTGAGAATCACTGTAAATGGGGCTAAGCCTGGGAATTTTAGCATATGGGTAACTGTTTGCTTTATTTATCTGAGTGACTGATCACTCAGATGTATCTGTGGCTGGGAGAACCAGATTTTTGTCTCCTGTTTTCTTCTCCTCAGTCATTCCCAGGAGGAGGCTCTGTGAGACCACAGTTTGAGACATCTCAGTTAAACGACCTCAGGGAGCCTTTGGGTGGATGTAGCCTGACACTGGCTCTCTGTCCTAGAAACCAGGCTCGAGGCTGTTAGGCTCCAGTGCATTTGCTGGTTTTTCACTTTTTGGATTATCGATTTGTCATACAGCTCCATCTGTTCTGAAACATAAGTGATGGCTAGTCTTCACCATACCAAGATCAACTTTATAAGACTTGGGTAAGAACTGGGTCAATGTGGTCCAGCTGAAAACCCTAGAGTCTGATAAATCTAATTGGGAAATGTTCTTCAGTGCTCTGTAGGTCAACACAAAGTTTGTCAAACTGCTATTAAATTTTGAGATAAGTAATAAGCAAAAGGTCCACCTGAAGACAAGATCCTTCAATACAACCAACATTCTGAGAATATATTTTGTATAAGGTATGGGCTAGGTAAGGTGATCTGCAGACAAGAAGGCTGACAGAGTTAATAACAAGAGCCAGCATTAGCCAGCATTTAGTGAGTATCTGGCAATTAATACATACTTTAATTTAATTTGAAAAAGCTGAGCATTACTCACTTTTTACCAAAAGAGAACTAAGTCCAGAATGGATAAGAAACTTGTCCAAAGCCATGTAGATACGTGTTAGAGATAGGATCCAAAGCTGCTATTTTCCCCTAACTAATGAAAGGCACCACCTCCAGCATGGTGTGTGGGTGTGTGGTGTGTGTGTAGGGATATGTGGTGTGTGTATGTGGGGGCGTGTGGTTGTGTGTGGGGGGGCGTGTGGTTGTGTGTTTGTGGGGGGGCGTGTGGTTGTGTGGGGCGGCGTGTCGTTTGTGGGGGGGCGTGTGGTTGTGTGTGGGGGGGCATATGGTTGTGTGGGGGGGGGGCGTGTGGTTTTGTGTGTAATAAGATATGTAAATCAATAACTACAATACCAAGAGGCAGAAAATAAGGGATGTATGATGGGAGAAACACCAATATGGCGCTATGAAGAGACGGAGGGAAAGACTCTCAGGAGGAATTGGAAACTGGCTTTTGAATTGAGTTGAAGAACATAAGAAATGGATGGGATTGGGAAAGATGGAATTGAGACTGGCATATCATGAAGAAGAAACTGTGTGAGAAAACACCTGGAGACAGGAGAGGACTGGTTGGTTTAGGAGAGGGGGAGTTCTCCAGTTTAGTGGGCATTCAGGATAAGTTCAAAGGCCCATCGTGGAGAGCTCTGGAGGCGCAGCTGGGCCAGGGAGCATCTCTAATTTGCTAATGGACTACTCATGGTTATTGGGCAGCAGAGAGATTGACAGCAGTTGTGCTTAAAAAGAAGAATGGGCGGACTGCATACAGGAATGGTACTTGAAAAGCATGGAGGCCAATTAAAAGAATTTCAAAGAAGTCGAAGAAAGAGTGAGGGCAACTCGACTGTGGGCAGCAGGAACTCATGGGAGGGGGACAGATCCAACACCCCAACTCAGGACTTCGGCAATGATTAGAAAGACTAGGAGCAGATTTGGGGTAAGTTCAGTTTGGGACACATTGAGCTTCAAGCAAGGGTAGGAAATTCATGTAGAGATGCCGGAGGGCAGTTGGGATAGCCCCTTACAGTTAGGAAAGGGAGATTTAGTAAAATGTGAGAGATTTTTGCAATGAGGTCTATAGGAGAATTTTTGCACTATACGAGAAGATGGGGTTGCAGAAAGGCAGAAGGAAGAGATCGGAGAGAATAGATGGTGGTTCATCAACCGTAAACACAATCTGGCTGGGGAGAAAAAATAAGTGTGCAATGAAGAAATTGCTGTACAGAATTAACTGGCAAACTTACCTTTACAGAACTGACTCCCCATACACAAAAGACTTAAACAGGGAAGAGCCATCCCTATGATCTTAATAAAGGTTGGATGACAGGATAGGCCTCCTGATTTTCGGGGTTTCCTTGGGTTGTTTCTTGTGGTTATGTACTGTCAGCCTGAAATAACTTTTCAGTTTTCTCCTTTTGGTTTATTTACTAGCTCTTGGATAATAGGAGCAGACACCAGCAATTCCTTTTTAAAATACAAGCCTAAAGTGTAGGCTGAGCGAGAAATCCACCCTACAAGCTATTCCTGCATCTAGTAATTTTTCCTGCTCTCCCTAGCGCTGGAAGGTGATCCCTGCTTCTTTACCAAGAGGTTACCTGGGCATTGCTGCAACCTGAGGAAACATTTATTCAAGCCAGAAGCACTCCAAATGGCAAGATTACTCTTTCAATATTTACCATTCTGCCCTGGGCAACTGAGACCAGAACGCTGCTGATTATTTTCAAACACAGAAAGAAAGGTTAATAGATTTGAATGATGGATATCATGCTCTTAAGTCACTTGGCAAAGTGGCAAAATTATAATGGTGTAGGACATACAGCCATTGTGGGAATAACTACTATAAAATAAATAACTACTACCATGGAAATTGACCTGTTTATTACAGGCATTGGTTGTACTCACCACAGGTTCAGTAGCTCCTGAAGGGGCTGCTCCACCATCACTCTCCGCCCTCCGCTCTCCACCGCAAAGCATTGATGGCTTTTAAAGGGGTATCCGCTGGGCCCAGCGTGAATGTTGCTTTGGCTTCTTCCTGTCTCCTCTAGCTGTAAAATTCAGGGGGGGAGGCAAATGAAAATCTGCTTAAAGATTTTAAGTCTTCTAAAGAACCAGATCTTGTTCATTTTAGGCTCCGTTTTCACCTACTCTTTAAGGAAATGGAGAGGACAGCTAATTCCAAACTAATTCAAATCAGCCAGCCAGTACAGGGTTGCTGTCTGGATTCTGGATTCTCGTGGAAGTAGTAGAGTCCCTTGGTGAGAAGGGCTTTGGAGTCAATTAGTCCCCAGTTCAGTTCTCAACTCATTGATTCCATTACCATGAAGCCATTTACCCACAGTATTCTGGAGAAGAGCTGTGGCAGGCTTTAGGCTCTGGGTTATGGTGAACAGACACAGTCTCTGCTCTCTGGAGCTTATCTGTTGGTTGGGGGAGACAGGCAATTAAAAAAAAAAATGCTGTAATGAAAATCGAAGGAGGGCCATGAGGTTCAGAGTTCTTATGGGGTCAGAGGTGTTCCGTACCTCTCCCTATCTATGTGAGGTCTTGGGCAAATTTCTTAGCTCCTCAGTTTCCTGATAGAGTTGTTGGGAGGATTCAGTTAAATAACACAAATCACTAAGTCTGGTGTGTAGGAAACACAGCGAACCCTATCTGATATCATTTTAAGCTCCCAGTGGCAGGATTTTGAATCATTTTGTTCCCTCAGTGCCTAGAGCTGTGCCTGATGCATGGCAGGCATTTGATAATATTTTTTGGCTGAATAACTTTAATGAGGAAGAGTCATAATGGGGAAAAAAGGACACCAGTGGAGATAAAATTAAACAGTAAAAAGATTCATAGACTGCTTGATGGAGCCTTGGTAACTTGAATGTAACAAAGTGGATCTTTTTAGGGAGAAACTAAGTCCCAAAACAGAGTGCTCAGAAATTGTAACTAATCCTCACCTGAAGGAATCAGATACTTTCTTCTGTTTGTTCACCAGGGGGAGTATACTACCCACACAAGTCAGCCTTTCCAACACCTCTGAATGTGAAGCTCTTTAAAACGGTAATGAGTTAATGGAACCAGTAGAGCCTGAGGCCACAGCCTGTTTTAATTTCAGCAAATAGTTAAAAAGTCTCAGACCAAATCAAGTGGTAGCCAGAACGATCAAAATGTGATTCAGGAGCACTGGGTGTTATACGCAAACAATGAATCATGGAACCTCATCAAAAACTAATGATGTAATGTATGCTGATTAACATAACAAAATAAAATCTAAAAAAATGTGATTCAGATAGTCTTTTAAACTTTGAAAGGGTATGTATCTGCTCATTTCTTAATCTTTGGGTATTCAAATTATGATGCTCTAAAAATCACTATGGATATATCATTCCTTGATTAGTTTCGAAATCAAAGTTTGCCAATATTCATTTTTTTGCATATACTTTTTACGATTTTATTTTTGAATAATCTCTACACCCGATGTGGTGCTCAAACACACAACCCCAAGATCAAGGGTTGCACGCTCTACCAACCTGAGCTAGCCAGGTACCCCTTTGCACATTTTCTTGCATACTCAATCCGGATAATTTGTGAATTATAATATTTTGCTTTTCTTTTTTTTAATTATTATGTTATGTTAATCACCATACATTACATCATTAGTTTTTGATGTAGTGTTCCATGATTCATTGTTTGCGTATAACACTCAGTGCTCCATGCAGAACGTGCCCTCTTTAATACCCATCACCAGGCTAACCCATCCCCGCACCCCCCTCCCCTCTAGAACCCTCAGTTTGTTTCTCAGGGTCCATAGTCTCTCATGGTTCGTCTTCCCCTCCGATTTCCCCCCCTTCATTCTTCCCCTCCTGCTATCTTCTTCTTCTTCTTCTTCCTTCTTTCTTCTTTCTTCTTTCTTCTTTCTTCTTTCTTCTTTTTCTTCTTTCTTCTTTTTCTTCCTTCTTCCTTCTTCCTTCTTCCCTTTCTTCTTTCTTCTTTTTCTTCCTTCTTCCTTCTTCCCCTTCCCCTTCCCCTTCCCCTTCCCCTTCCCCTTCTTCCCTTCCCCTTCCCCTTCCCCTTCCCCTTCCCCTTCCCCTTCCCCTTCTTCTTCTTCTTCTTCTTCTTCTTAAATGTATTATTTGTTTCAGAGGTACAGGTCTGTGATTCATCAGTCTCACACAATTCACAGCGCTCACCATAGCACATACCCTCCCCAGTGTCTATCACCCAGCCACCCCATCCCTCCCACCCCCCACCACTCCACAAAATAAGTCAATCAGAGAAAGACATGTATTATATGACCTCACTGATTTGAGGAACTTTTTTTTTTTTATTCTTATGTTAATCCCCATACATTACATCATTAGTTTTAGATGTAGTGTTCCATGATTCATTGTTTGTGCATAACACCCAGTGCTCCATGCAGAATGTGCCCTCCTCAATACCCACCACCAGGCCAACCCATCCTCCAACCCCCCTCCCCCCCAGAACCCTCAGTTTGTTTTTCAGAGTCCATCGTCTCTCATGGTTCGTCTACCCCTCCGATTTCCCCTGCTTCATTCTTCTCCTCCCGCTACCTTCTTCTTTTTTTTTTTCTTAACATATATTGCATTATTTGTTTCAGAGGTACAGATCTGAGAGTCAACACTCTTGCACAATTCACAGCGCTTACCAGAGCACATACCCTCCCCAGTGTCTATCACCCAGTCACCCCATCCCTCCCACCCCACCCTCCACTCCAGCAACCCTCAGTTTGTTTCCTGCAATTAAGAATTCCTCATATCAGTGAGGTCATATGATACATGTCTGTCTCTTTTTGACTTATTTCGCTCAACATAATACCCTCCAGTTCCATCCACGTCGTTGCAAATGGCAAGATCTCATTCCTTTTGATGGCTGCATAATATTCCATTGTGTATATATACCACATCTTCTTTATCCATTCATCTGTCCATGGACATCTTGGCTCTTTCCACAGTTTGGCTATTGTGGACATTGCTGCTATAAACATCGGGGTGCACGTACCCCTTCGGATCCCTACTTTTGTATCTTTGGGGTAAATACCCAGTAGTGCAATTGCTGGATCATATGGTAGCTCTATTTTCAACTTTTTGAGGAACCTCCATACTGTTTTCCAGAGTGGCTGCACCAGCTTGCATTCCCACCGACAGTGTAGGAGGGTTCCCCTTTCTCCGCATCCCTGCCAACATCTGTCATTTCCTGACTTGTTAATTTTAGCCATTCTGACTGGTGTGAGGTGGTATCTCATTGAGGTTTTGATTTGGATTTCCCTGATGCCGAGCAATGTCGAGCACTTTTTCATGTGTCTGTTGGCCATTTGGATGTCTTCTTTGGAAAAATGTCTGTTCATGTCTTCTGTCCATTTCTTGATTGGATTCTTTGTTCTTTGGGTGTTGAGTTTGATGAGTTCCTTATAGATTTTGGATACTAGCCCTTTATCTGATATGTCATTTGCAAATATCTTCTCCCATTCTGTCGGTTGTCTTTTGGTTTTGTTGACTGTTTCCTTTACTTTGCAAAAGCTTTTTATCTTGATGAAGTCCCAATAGTTCATTTTTGCCCTTGCTTCCCTTGCCTTTGGCGATGTTTCTAGGAAGAAGATGCTGCGGCTGAGGTCGAAGAGGTTGCTGCCTGTGTTCTCCTTTAGGATTTTGATGGACTCCTGTCTCACATTGAGGTCTTTCAACCATTTGGAGTCTATTTTTGTGTGTGGTGTAAGGAAATGGTCCAGTTTCATTCTTCTGCATGTGGCTATCCAATTTTCCCAACACCATTTGTTGAAGAGACTGTCTGTTTTCCATTGGACATTCTTTCCTGCTTTGTCAAAGATGAGTTGACCATAGAGTTGAGGGTCCATTTCTGGGCTCTCTATTCTGTTCCATTGATCTATGTGTCTGTTTTTGTGCCAGGACCATGCTGTCTTGATGATGACAGCTTTGTAATAGAGCTGGAAGTCCGGAATTGTGATGCCGCCGGCTTTGTTTTTCTTTTTCAACATTCCTCTGGCTATGTGGGGTCTTTTCTGGTTCCATACAAATTTTAGGATTATTTGTTCCATTTCTTTGAAAAAAGTGGATGGTATTTTGATGGGGATTGCATTGAATGTGTAGATTGCTCTAGGTAGCATTGACATCTTCACAATATTTGTTCTTCCAATCCATGAGCATGGAACGTTTTTCCATTTCTTTGTGTCTTCCTCAATTTCTTTCATGAGTATTTTATAGTTTTCTGAGTACAGATCCTTTGTCTCTTTGGTTAGATTTATTCCTAGGTATCTTATGGTTTTGGGTGCAATTGTAAATGGGATCGACTCCTTAATTTCTCTTTCTTCTGTCTTGTTGTTGGTGTATAGGAATGCCACTGATTTCTGTGTATTTATTTTATATCCTGCCACTTTACTGAATTCCTGTATGAGTTCTAGCAGTTTTGGGGTGGAGTCTTTGGGGTTTTCCACATAAAGTATCATATCATCTGCAAAGAGTGAGAGTTTGACTTCTTCTTTGCCGATTTGGATGCCTTTTATTTCTTTTTGGTGTCTGATTGCTGTGGCTAGGACTTCTAATACTATGTTGAATAGCAGTGGTGATAGTGGACATCCCTGCCGCGTTCCTGACCTTAGGGGGAAAGCTCTCAGTTTTTCCCCATTGAGAATGATATTTGCTGTAGGTTTTTCATAGATGGCTTTTATGATATTGAGGTATGTACCCTCTATGCCTATACTCTGAAGAGTTTTGATCAAGACAGGATGCTGTACTTTGTCAAATGCTTTGTCTGCATCTACTGAGAGGATCATATGATTCTTGTTCTTTCTTTTGTTAATGTATTGTATCACATTGATTGATTTGCGGATGTTGAACCAACCTTGCAGCCCAGGGATAAATCCCACTTGGTCGTGGTGAATAATCCTTTTAAGGTACTGTTGGATCCTATTGGCTAATATTTTGGTGAGAATTTTTGCATCCATGTTCATCAGGGATATTGGTCTGTAATTCTCCTTTTTGATGGGGTCTTTGTCTGGTTTTGGGATCAAGGTAATGGTGGCCTCATAAAATGAGTTTGGAAGTTTTCCTTCCATTTCTATTTTTTGGAACAGTTTCAGAAGAATAGGTATTAATTCTTCTTGAAATGTTTGGTAGAATTCCCCTGGGAAGCCATCTGGCCCTGGGCTTTTGTTTTTTGGGAGATTTTTGATGACTGCTTCAACTTCCTTAGTGGTTATAGGTTTGTTCAGGTTTTCTATTTCTTCCTGGTTCAGTTTTGGTAATTGATACATCTCTAGGAATGCATCCATTTCTTCCAGGTTATTTAATTTGCTGGCATAGAGTTGCTCATAATATGTTCTTATAATTGTTTGTATTTCTTTGGTGTTGGTTGTGATCTCTCCTCTTTCATTCATGATTTTGTTGATTTGGGTCATTTCTCTTTTCTTTTTGATAAGTCTGGCCAGGGGTTTATCAATCTTGTTAATTCTTTCAAAGAACCAGCTCCTAGTTTCGTTGATCTGTTCTACTGTTCTTTTAGTTTCTATTTCATTGATTTCTGCTCTGATCTTTATTATTTCTCTTCTCCTGCTGGGTTTAGGCTTTATTTGCTGTTCTTTCTCCAGCTCCATTAGGTGGAGGGTTAGGTTGTGTACTTGAGACCTTTCTTGTTTCTTGAGAAAGGCTTGTATTGCTATATACTTTCCTCTTAGGACTGCCTTTGCTGCATCCCAAAGATTCTGAACAGTTGTGTTTTCATTTTCATTGGTTTCCATGTATTTTTTTAATTCTTCTTTAATTTCCTGGTTGACCCATTCATTCTTTAGTAGGATGCTCTTTAGCCTCCATGTATTTGAGTTCTTTCTGACTTTCCTCTTGTGATTGAGTTCTAGTTTCAAAGCATTGTGGTCTGAAAATAGGCAGGGAATGATCCCAATCTTTTGGTACCGGTTGAGACCTGATTTATGATCTAGGATGTGACCTATTCTGGAGAATGTTCCATGGGGACTAGAGAAGAATGTGTATTCCGTTGCTTTGGGATGGAATATTCTGAATATGTCTGTGAAGTCCATTTGGTCCAGTGTGTCATTTAAAGTCTTTATTTCCTTGTTGATCTTTTGCTTAGATGATCTGTCCATTTCAGTGAGGGGGGTGTTAAAGTCCCCCACTATTGTATTGTTGTCGATGTGTTTCTTTGCTTTTGTTATTAATTGCCTTATATAATTGGCTGCTCCCATGTTAGGGGCATAGAGATTTACAATTGTTAGATCTTCTTGTTGGATAGACCCTTTAAGTAGGATATAATGTCCTTCCTCATCTCTTATGACAGTCTTTGGTTTAAAATCTAATTTGTCTGATATAAGGATTGCCACCCCAGCTTTCGTTTGATGTCCATTAGCATGGCAAATGGTTTTCCATCCCCTCACTTTCAATCTGGGGGTATCTTTGGTTCTAAAATGAGTCTCTTGCAGACAGCATATCGATGGGTCTTGTTTTTTAATCCAGTCTGATAGCCTGTGTCTTTTGATTGGGGCATTTAGCCCATTTACATTCAGGGTAACTATTGAAAGGTAGGAATTTAGTGCCATTGTATTGCCTGTAAGGTGACTGTTACCGTATATTGTCTGTGTTCCTTTCTGGTCTATGTTGCTTTTAGGGTCTCTCTTTGCTTAGAGGACCCCTTTCAATATTTCTTGTAGGGCTGGTTTTGTGTTTGCAAATTCCTTTAGTTTTTGTTTGTCCTGGAAGCTTTTTATCTCTCCTTCAATTTTCAATGACAGCCTAGCTGGATATTCTATTCTTGGCTGCCTATTTTTCTCATTTAGTGCTCTGAATATATCCTGCCAGTCCTTTCTGGCCTGCCAGGTCTCTGTGGATAGTTCTGTTGCCAATCTAATGTTTCTACCATTGTAGGTTACATATCTCTTCTCCCGAGCTGCTTTCAGGATTTTCTCTTTGTCTATGAGATTCGTAAGTTTTACTATTAGATGTCGGGGTGTTGACCTATTTTTATTGATTTTGAGGGGGGTTCTCTGTGCTTCCTGGATTTTGATGCCTGTTTCCTTCCCCAAATTAGGGAAGTTCTCTGCTATAATTTGCTCCATTATACCTTCTGCCCCTCTCTCTCTTTCTTCTTCTTCTGGGATCCCAATTATTCTAATGTTGTTTCGTCTTATGGTATCACTTATCTCTCGAATTCTGCCCTCGTGATCCAGTAGTTGTTTATCTCTCTTTTTCTCAGCTTCTTTATTTTCCATCATTTGGTCTTCTATATTACTGATTCTCTCTTCTGCCTCATTTATCCTAGCAGTTAGCGCCCCCATATTTGATTGCACCTCATTAATAGCCTTTTTGATTTCTACTTGGTTAGATTTTAGTTCTTTTACTTCTCCAGAAAGGGTTTCTCTAATAACTTCCATGCTTTTTTCAAGCCCAGCTAGTATCTTTAAAGTGATGATTCTGAACTCTAGATCTGACATCGTACTAATGTCCGTATTGAGTAGGTCCCTGGCAGTTGGTACTACCTCTTGTTCTTTTTGTTGAGGTGATTTTTTCCATCTTGTCATTTTGTCCAGAGGAGAATAGATTAATGAGAGAACAAAATGCTAGCAGAGTAACCACGTCCCCAGAAAATATACTCTAAACAAATCAGAAAAGACCTGAAGCATTGGAAAAAGAAATGGAAGGAGAGAAAAAAGAAAAAGAAAAAAAAGAAAAAGATAAAGATAAAAACTACAAAAACAAACAAAACAAAACAACAACAACAAAAAAAACCAGAATGTGATCAAATATGATCAGGCTGGTATATAGATCAGTGCCACACACTAGATTTAGGGTGTATTTTGGTCTTTTAGAAGAAAGTGCCTCCCAAAATTTTAAAGAAAGAAAAACTTATATATGTACAAAAATAAGGGTTGATATGGTGAAGGGATGGAATATGACTGTAAAGATGGAAGTTATAAAAAATTTTATAAAAGGAATTGATAAGAAGTTGTTTGAAAAAAGAAAGAAGAGGATTTAAAAAAAAGAAAAAAGAAAAAGAAAAAAAAAAAGGGAGAGGATGTGATCAGGCAGGGGAATAGAAAACACCATATACTAGAGATTTAGGGTATATTTTAATCTGTTAGAAGAAACTATCTCAAAATTTTAAAGAGAAAACAACTTATATATATATGCCAAAAATAAGGGTAACTACTATGAAGGGATAGAATATGACTCTAAAAATGAAAAATAAAAATGTTTTTTTAAAAAAAGGGATTGATAAGATATTGGTTGAAAAAGGGAAAAAGAAAAATTCAAAAAAAAAAAGCAGTTAAAAAAAATTAACTTTGAAAGACTAAAGAATCATGGTAAAAAAGCCGTGAATTCTATGTGCAGTATTCCCCTAGCGCTGGAGTTCTGCCGTTCTCATTGATCGGTAAACTTGGTCTTGGCTGGCTGTTCTCGCTGATCTTCTGGGGAGGGGCCTGTTGCCGTGGTTTCCAAATGTCTCTGCCGGAGGCGGAATTGCCCCGCCCTTGCCCCCTCCCGGCTAAGTAATCTGCTCGGGTTTGCTCTCCGGGGCTTTTGTTCCCTGCGAGCTTTCCGTACAGCTTTGGAGGCCGAGAGTGAAAATGGCGGCCTCCCAATCTCCGCCCCGGAGGAGCCGAGAACTCGCCCCGCTCCTCAGTGAGCCCCCAGAGAAAAGCCGTCAGTCACTCCCGTCTCCCCGGTCTCCCGCCGCACTCCGTGCTCACCCGGCCTGTGACCGCGCGTTTCTATCTCTGGCACCCGACCCGGTCTGGAGTCTCCAAACCCAGCAGATCCCTGCGGTGCGCTCCCGCGCGGCTCCTCCCTGGGGAGGAAGGTGAGTCTCCCCGGATCTGCCGCTTGTTGGGTCCCTGCTGGAGGAGCAGGGGCCCGACTGTGCCGCGGATCCCGGTTTATGGCCACCCCGAGCTGAGAGCCCGCGCCTGGGCTCCGCCTCTGCAGCCGGCTTCCCTGCTCCGATACTTGGGAGCTCTGCCGCCCTCAGGCACCCCCGGTCTTTCTGGGACCCCGAGGGTCCCGAGACCACACTGTCCCGGAGGGTTCCACCCCCCGCTTGGCCACCAGAGTGACTTCCCTCAGCGGAGCAGACTTTTAAAAGTTCCGATTTTGTGCTCCGCGGCTCTATCACTTGCCAGAAGCGGCCGACGGAGGCCCCTCCCCCGCTGTCTATCCTCCCGAATATCGCCTCGGATTCACTTCTCCGCACGTCCTACCTTCCAGAAAGTGGTCGCTTTTCTGTTCAGAGAGTTGCTGCTATTCTTTTCTTCGATCTCCTGTTGAGTTTGTAGGTGTTCAGAATGGTTTGATCCCTATCCAGCTGAATTCCTGAGAGGAGACGAAATCCAGGTCTCCTACTCCTCCGCCATCTTGCTCCGCCCCCGATTTGAGGAACTCTTAATCTCAGGAAGCAAACTAAGGGTTGCTGGAATATTTTGCTTTTTGTTAAAAGTTCCTTCTCCCTCATATTCACGGGTGGAGTTTGTAAAGTGTAAATGGTCACTGTTAAACCAGTGTGGAACATATGTTGAAATGATGAGACAAGAAGCATAAATAGAGCAGTAATCTCCCACAGAGCCTGGTAATCCTCTAAGCTGGAGGGATTGTTGGTAAATGTGGCCTCTGCATGCTGCACGGATGAATCCCAGGCTCCTTCCTCAGGTGACAATTATGGGTCTTCCTGGAACTCTCAGGTATGACACGGTACTACTTAAATGAAAATTATCACAGTAAGAACAGTTTTAGAAATGCCTTTATTTTATTATTTTTGTATAGACAACAATGTTGTGTGGAGTTTTTCCTGTTGGTTAAAATTTCAGTGACTCAAAGCTATGAACAGAAGTCATTCTATGATTCAAATTCCAAACTCAAGGAGGCATCTGTGTGCGAGCCAGCTACCTCCCCAAAGGTTAACTAGAGACATACCTGTAGGATCTGGCTCTCTCATCAAGGAGTACGATGCTGCTCAGAGGGGAGAAGGCAGACATCTTAGGAAGTGCAGTTTGCAGAGAGTCAGATGCTTTGCTCCTCCAAACCCAGAGAAGTGGAGGTGCCAAGAGAATCCTCATAAGCCTTGGCCTTGCATGAAAGAAAATGGACACTTTCCCACTTAATTGGATGTCTGCTTAGTCAGGGACTTGTTGACTTGTCCCATTCTCCTTAAGCAGGGGGAAAGGTAACTGGAGTGACTTGGCATCACAGGGTTGCCAGGTAAGGAGGGGAGTCAGCGCTGTTTGGGGTTTCCGGGAGGTGAGGATGATGGGTGCCACAGGTCCTGCCTGGAGACAGCTGCCGAGAGAAGAGGAGATTCAGGGCTATCGAGTTGCCAGGAAACCAAGCAAAAGCAGCAAAGAGGCATAGGCAGAGGAAGGGGATGTGAATGTCAGCTGGTGGTCAGCAGCGGAGGTGGCCACACTGAAGAATGAACCAGCAATGCCCGGAAAGCTTGGAGAGCAGGTTGGAGCCACTGTCCACCCCTAATGACCACAGTCCAGCTTAGCAGCTGTGGTGGACCAGGGGAAACAACTGCAGCCTCCCAGTTAAGTAAGGAGACGGCTAGTCTTCGCAGGACCCTGGGGGGACCCAGCAGCTAGAGGAGGGTAAAGGGAAAGCTTCCCAAAGAGCAGACCATGCTCCCTCCCCCAAAGAAAAACACAGGAACTGAGTATTTGGATCTAGCCAGTGCTGGGGACACGGGGGAAAGCTTCTTTAAATGTGTAATTTAATTTTTAGAAATGAACAGAAGTGAGTCTTTAAAAGATGAAACAAGACTTCTGTGATAACCAAAATTTGTTGGAAGTTATAAACTATGGCCCATAATCATGAAGGGACCCAATAACCAGTACACATACCATATGTATGGAGGCAGCTACTAGAAGAAATCAAAATCACTGTATGTTCAAACCCCAACATTTTTTCCTAAAAACTGTCTACTTTAAACACATTTTAGGAAAAAAAAAAAAAAAGGAAGATGGCATTCACTCAGGTTCAGTCAGAAATCGAGTACTGGCATGCTAAGACACACACCTGGCTTCTTGTGCCCCCAACCTTGGCGCCTCCCGTTATTATCTTGCCAACTTCATTTTGTTGGGTTCTCGTGAGTTATGGCGTCAGGGAGGCTAAGAGCTCTGAGTGAGCCTCCCTTTGCATTCTTGTCTATTCACCAATACGATAAACGTGCTCTCTCAAATCTTTCCGAACCCAAGTCAGATGACCTACCTAAAATCCAGATCTTTGGGTCTGTGTTTAGCTACTTGCTGTAACACTTGGGCCAATGATGTAACCTCGTTTTCTCATTGACAAAATTCAGGGATGACTCTAGAGCCTTTTGACCCTTCTACTTAGTAAGGAAGAGTCTTATAGGATGCATTATCCTGAGATGTACAGCAAGGTAGAATTTTTAAAAAGTTCAAAATGTGTTTAAGTAGACTCATGGCTACCAGATGGGAGTGTAAAAGAGTAATGTAGATAGAAAGAGAAGAGACGCATATGCAAAAATCTGGTTTTGGAAGTGAGCAAGTTTCAGGACCGTTTGAGGAGAGACATGTTATAATGAAGTGAAGGGAAGGAAGGCAATTAGGTAATGGGGGCTAAGGGCTTTACAATCTGAGATTTTATAACCATATTAGAAAACAATGCCTTTGACCTCTGAGAAGAAAAAGCAGGCAGGGAGGCTCAGGAGGGAGAGAAATAGTTTCCAAGCTTGGGAACTAAGTAGCAAAATGAGATTGATAGCTTAGGAGTGAGACAGAAAGAGCATTCACGTCCCGCATCGGGCTCCCTGCTTGGCAGGGAGTCTGCTTCTCCCTCTGACCCTCCCCCCTCTCATGTACTCACTCTCTCTCATTCTCTCTCTCTCAAATAAATAAATAAAATCTTAAAAAAAAAAAAAGAGCATTCACATGGTTTGATAAAATTAGCATTCAAGTCGAGAGGGTCTCCTGAAAACAGCCAGAAACGCAATAAAATCAACAACTGCTATAGCAATTTAGGGATTACAAACTATTCTAATATGGTCCTCAAACTGCCTTCAACAGACCCAAAGAGGGGGCCCAAAGAGGGGGTCAGAGGCCAAGGTTGGGGGCAGGTCTCAAAACTTGGTTCATATGTCCAATGAAGAGGATGTTAAAACTGATACGCTGAGCTTGCAAAACGCAATTTTCCTTCCCTCTCCTAAAACTCTTGGTAATCTTAAATACAATACATAGGACAAGGAGAAATAATTAAAAACATACAACTCACACACACACTGAAGTTCTGTGTTAGGGTAAGTGCTGAGTGGTTCAAAGGCACTGATAGGAAACACCCAACAGAGTTTTCTTGGGGGCTGGGGGCTGGGGATAACAGTATGCCTTCATGCATATGGAGAGGGCTGTGTTAGCAGAATTTACATGACACACAACTCACTGTCACTCCTTCAGAACGTCCATCTTTATTTCAGAGCATGAGGAGCGTGTTTTTCAGGTACTCTGAGCCATCTTTGTCAGTGTTATTCTAGTCCCCGCTGTGGTTCATTGGGCTATTGCTATCTGAATCCTGACTATGTGTGGCGGGCTTTGTAGGTGTAGATAAATAAAGTTGTATTAGATAATAACCTGTATTCCTTTTCTGTGGCTGCTAGAGCAAATTCCCACAAACTAGGTGATCTAGAGCAAGAGAAATTTGTTCTCTCAGTTCCGGAGGCCAGAGTCTGAAAGCAATGTCACTGGACCAACACCACAATGTCAGCAGGTGCCAGCTCCTTCTGGTGGCTCTGGGGGAGAACCACTTCCTTGCCTCTTCCAGATTCTGCTGGAATTCTGGCAGCTTCTGCTGGTGCTCAGGGGCTTGTGGCCCCATCACTCGAATCTCTGTCTTCACGTCACCTTCTCCTGTGTATGTGTGTGAGCATCTCCCATTGCCTCTCTCTTACAAGGACCTTGTGACGGCATGTAGCACTCCCTCAGTTAATCCAGAATAGCCTCCTATCTCAAGATTCTGAAATCACATCTGCAAAGTGTGTGTGCGCATGTGTGGATGTAGATAAATATCTTTTGCTAGTCAGTTAGCGTCCAGCTAACTGAGTGTCCTTAAGGGTCTAGATGACCTTCTCCGAAGTGGAGAAGCATGGCCCTCAGCTGTTAACTATTGTTTGATGCCCACTGTCCCTCTATGTGCCTCAGCCCAGCACCTCAGGCCTGTTTCTCGTGTCTCCTGCCTGTGGTGCCATCACTTGGGTGGTGACTGAGAAGTCACAGCTCACTCACTCCCTCCTCTCCAAACAGGAAACTTCTCTAATTCTTAGTTGCTCGAACCCCAAAGTACACAGCAACACAGAGCCCAGCCCCAAGGCTCCCTTAATATAGTGAGTGGCTTTCTCTGGGTGCTGGACCCTTGACCTCTGAGGCTCTCTGGTGCCAGAAAGTCTGTAGTGACAGGATTTTAGGAGCCTCCATCCCAGAGCTGCTCATGCTCCTCTGGTAAACAGTCGTTCTTATCCTAGACACTGGGATGGTCCCCTATCAGGCAGGACGTTCACCGAGCCCACTCAGGGAAACAACTGCTCATCTGCCAGGCCCTAGGAAAATCACCCAACTGTATTAAGGCTGCAAAATCAGTGGCCAAGAGCTCTGCAGCTTGGCTTCAGGATTATTATTGCGACTAAAGACTCAGCCCCCTTTGGAAACAATTGTGGAATGAGTTCAATCATAAGCAATCTGGGCCTGCCATCAGAAAAGGCAAGCTCACACCAACATGTCTTTCTCTGGTGAGCCTGGACATGCCCAGCTTCTGAAGCTCCAAAATGAGAGTTGACCCGACTAAAACAGACACTTTGAGATCGAGTTCCTAGACTTCCGTTACTAAAGGTCTTCATTTTTTTCATTCCCTTCCTTGCTTGCTCCCATTCTAGCAAAATCTATCATGGTACAAATGACACAACATTGTGGTGTAACGTACAACTGAGTCGAAGACGAAGAAGTGTACGTTTTATAATGAGAAAACCTACAAAGTGGCTACTGTGGGTGTGAATAATCTCCACATGACAAATCTCTTAGGGAGGATTTTAGAGAGAGTACGCTGATTTTTTGGGGGGACTGTTTGCATTGTTCCTAATTTTATTCCATCAGCTCTGCCAAACCTCATTTACTTTGCCACTTGGTGTGGCAGGTTGCTTGAGCCCAAGACTGGGAGTGAAGTTACATGTTCTATTCCAATCTCACTTAGAGAGTGATCTACACTGCTAGAAAAGTCACAGACTCTTTTTTGTTTAGTCCTTCCCTCCATTAAATACACATTATAGTAAATTATTGATACAGGTCTCCTGAAAATGGAAAATGGAAGAGATCAGGGCTCCGTGAAGGGTTTAGATTGTTTGAGAGCAATGTAATGCAACATATTACTTGTATTCAAAGACATCATATTAATTGTAGACATAAAGATTGACTAATAAAATTACATTATTCTAAATAAAACCCAGTAAGGGGGATGGGAGAAATAGGTGATGGGGATTAAGGAGGGCACTTGTTGTGATGAGCACTGTGTGTTGTATGGAAGTGTTGAATCACTAAATTCTACACCTGAAACTAATATTACCCTGTTAACTAACTGTAATGTAAACTAACTGTAGTTAACTAACTGTAATTTAAATAAAAACAAACAAAAAGAAGCATATTGGAAAAAAATAAAACATAGTAAAAAGAACATTATACTTTCACTGCAGGGATAAGGAAAAATGTAAATTTATGGGGGAAAATATGTGAAAAATATTGGGGTTTCCAAAATAATTAAATGACAGATTTCTCTTTCAAGGACTCTTACATCTAATAACATTTTGGCTTATATAGGGAGTATAAATAAGCAAAAGGAATGCATTTGCTTTTGAAAATGAAATTAATCAGAGCTTGCCCGTTTTGCTTCTTCTCCTAATAAGTAGAAGGATCAAGGGGCACCTGGGTGGCTCAGTCAGTTAAGCGTCTGCTTTCAGCCTGGGTCATGATCTCAGGATCCTGAGCTAGGGTCCCACATCAGGCTCCCTGCTCAGCAGGAAGCCTGCTTCTCTCTCTGCCTGCCACTCCTGCTTGTGCACTCTCTCTCTGACGAATAAATAAATAAAAACAATTTTTTAAAAGAAGGATCGAGAAGTCTTTATTGGTTCCTGATTTCCTCTCTATGAATGACTTAGCCTTTTCTTGCCCCATTCTACTATCACATATAACTTGTATCTCAGAGCAGAGTTTAACAGCTTGAGTTCTGGGGTCAGTATCTCTGGGTTCAAATTCCAGATCTACCCTTCTTAGTGATATGGCCTTGGGCAAGTTTCTTAACCCTTCTGGACTTCAGTACCCTCATCTATAAACATCCCTTAGACTGTTGCAGTGCATATTAGTGCTCAGATCTTAGAAAGCTCTCAACAAATCTTAGCTACTGATATTACTTTCTTTTAATATATGAACTGCTGTTTCTTGTGTTAGACTGATTTATGTTTGTTTCCATCTCTCCCACTAAGTTGTAAGAGGGGACTGTGTCTTCTTCACCTTTTTCTCTCTCCCATGTGTTTACTATAATGCATTATACATGGTAGAGACCTGGTGAACATTTGTAGAATTGAATTTTCTCAAGCGTTTGGAAAATCTATGCACAAAATCCTATGAAGTTTCCAATGAAGTATCAGAAATCTAGTATATTGCAAAACCCTATTTTAAAGGGAAAAATATCACCTTAAAGACTACAGTTGAATCATTCCTCCCTCTTGCTGTCCTCAGGCTCAACCTTAAATCAGGTTTCACTCATCTGTTGTTTGTACTTTGGTCTCTAGACATTGCCTGTCAGCCCATCCTGTACTACTCACAACACCAGAGCTGATTCTCCCGGAGAGGCTTACACCAAATCATGTCTTCCTGCATAACGTGTGGAGTGTTCCACACCAGTCCTCCACTTCGGTTCTTAGAACCCAAGAGTTATGACCTCCGAGCTCTCTTAGGACCCAGTTTCTGTCTCATGTGAAATGGGATTTGTAAGGTTTAGCTTCCATGAGTCTAATTCTACTGATCACATAAATAAATAATAAATTGTGTAATTCTGTTAAATGAGTTTGAAAGCCCTTCCGGCTACCCACTTTAAGCAGTAATATTTGCTAAGAGATTTTTTTTTTTAATGTTCCCTGAAGGCATCTGGTTGAAACTCCTAAGCAACTGGAGCGGGTGAGGCATTGTAGTAACAATGGATTTGCTGCATAATACTTGGGCCTAAGAAATGTCACATTCCCTTATTTGTTCAAAATCAAATTATATCTGGTCCGGTTGTGAGCTTTATTTTTTTGATCCTAGTCAGGTTTGGGGAATTCTTTCCCCTTCCTGAGGGTCAAGCAGGAGGGTATTTTCACAATTAAGGGCATTAGGCAATAGGTGTTTTTGATCACAGTTAATGCTCCCCCCATCCAAGTTCTGCAGGTGGGCAGCTCTAGCCCCCTTCGACTGAGTAGAGGCATAAGAGCCCATCTAAGCTGGCTCCTCCCTCATTCCTGGTATCCAACTCAGCCTTCATGTGTTTTTGTTGGCTTCCCCCATTAGAGTTCAGCATTTCTACTCAAGAAGAGACTTCGGGTCTCTACCGCTCTTGAAAACCTATCCCTTCTCAGTCTGTCTGCTCCCATCCACCTCCTCTTGCCCTGGTCCTAGAGGTTTGCTCTAGGGCATCTTCCAGGCCAAGCTGTCAAAAAAAGGTCCTACTGTTTCTTCCCTGTGAATACCAGAAGCCTCTGGGATGAAACTGCTTAGGTAAAAAGCATAAGGAAGAGAGAAAAAAATTTGCACTCTGTCCTGAGTCTTACACTATAGGAAAAATAAGATCGAATTTAATATCTCTATAAATTATTCTGCTGTGTGTTTTACTAAAGTCCCTTGCCTTACTACATATTCTCTTTCAGGCCAAACTCAGAAATCTGGGCACAGAGGCCTGTTGCAAGGAGACAGTGGGGCAGGGTCAGCATAAGCAGGATTTGTACCCAGCGTGCATCTGGGGGAAGTTGACAGAATCTTGCTTTTCTGGGACAATAGAAACCTCCAAGGGACTAGACTGTGGCCAATATCTGGATACTCAATGGGGAAACAGAACTTCTTCCATGGGGTGAGTCCTAAAACAACCAAGGGAGACTAGATTCTGGTCTTTCCTGCCTTTTTTGTGATAAGTCTATATTTTAGCCAACATTAAATGTTTGTCTACTCGTATAGGGCCAACAAAGCAGTTCTTGAATAGATCAGTGCCCTTGGAATCCAAGGAACAGTTTTATTTAATGGGCTCATTTTGTTGATAATATATTCAGAGCAAAGATGTTAAGTTTTAAAGTCAATCATCACCATTTTGGCTTATGTTTAGGAGTTGCCATAAATTTAAAAAAGTAAACTAGAAATTATCTAAAGATATATAATTGTATTAGTTTCCATTTTAAGCATTAATACATTGAACTAATAAAGTAGCAGCAAATTCAGGTTCTTAAAATTTTTCTTTTAAAAATTAAGCATACTAGGGGCGCCTGGGTGGCTCAGTCGTTAAGCGTCTGCCTTTGGCCCAGGTCATGATCTCAGGGTCCTGGGATCAGGCCGTGCATCGGGCTCCCCGCTCAGCTGGAAGCCTGCTTTTCCCTCTTCCACCCACCCCTGCTTGCGTTCCCTCTCTCGCTGTCTCTCTCTCTGTCAAATAAATAAATTTTTAAAATCTTAAAAAAAAAAAAATCAAGCATACTAGGAGCACTGGGTGTTATACACAACTGATGAATTGTTGAACACTACATCTGAAATTAATGATGTACTATGTGTTGGCTAATTAAATTTAAATTTAAAAAATTAAGCATACTTATAATCAGAATCTTAGAATTTGCAAATATATTAATTCTAAGAATTAGGACCTAACTTGAGTATAACTGGGAATTTGGGTCAATCAAGCTATGCTCAAATATGCTTCTTTCTTTTTCAGGGTATGGAAAATGCTCTTTATGTTTTATTTTTTAAAAATTGAGGGTTAATTAACATATAATATTGTGTGAGTTTAAGATGTACAGTGTGTTGATTTGATACATTTATATATTGCAGTATGATTACCACTGTAACATTATCTGACACCTCCATCATGTCACATAATTAGTGTTTCTTTTTTTGTGGTGAGAACGTTTACAATCTAGTCTCTTAGCAACTTTGGAGTATATAATACAGTATTGTTGATTATGATCACAATGCTGTGTGTTAGATCTCCAGAACTTATTTATCTCCTAACTGTAAGTCTGTACCCTGCGAGCAACATCTCCTCAATTCCTCCACCCCCTAGCCCTTGGCAGCCACCATTTTACTCTGTTTCTGTGAGTTTGGCTTTTTTAGACTCCACATATAAGTGATATCATATGCTATTTGTCTGTCTCTGTCTGACTTATCTCACTTAGCATAATGCCCTCAAGTTCTATCCCTGTTGTCACAAATGGCAGGACTTTCTTCTTTCCCAAGACTGTACAAGACATCCCCCACAACAGAGAATTATCCTGTCCAAATGTCAATAGCTCTGTTGCTGAGAACTCCTGGTGTTTACCAATGCTAGGGTTTGATCTAAGCCAAACAAAGTTATTTCCTTGACTTTAAAACAGCAGTTGCCAGAACAGAGCATTTGTGTGGCTATGACAACCCCAGGGAGAGTGATGTCAGCAGGTGCCAACAGAAGCCCCGCTATGGCTGGAAAACTGACCTCAGTACCATGATGTGAGGACATGGGAGGGAATGCAGGTGGAGGAATGGAAATGTGAGATGGTCATAGCCTTTTGAGAACACCTGTGGAGAAAGCTGAGAAATTTCTGGAGGAAATTGTAGTCTGAGCCCTACATTCTTCTTCTTCTTCTTCTTCTTTTTTTAATAAATTTTAAATCAGTGTGTTTATATCTCAGCCTTGTTTCAGAAGAGCACTCAGTTTCCTTTTGTGAAATAGCTTCTAGGAAACAACTGTTACTCCAGGTTTTTCCAGCCTATTAAAGAGAATAAATAGAAATAAAATAGGCATTTCTATATTTTTCTTTAGGGTTAGAAGCCCATCTTTAGATTATTGTTGAAATATATTCAAATAGTTGACTTCATATTATCAAAGAAATTTCTCAAGAAATTCCACTTCTGTTCATTTGTCAAAGTCATCTCATTTTTATCCTAATTCAAGATAACTCAATCAAAATGTATTTATGAACATGGTCATTAATAATATTAAGGTGTTTAAAGATAATTAGTAACATGCCAGTAAGAGTATAATATTTCACCTGAAAAATGCTTAACAGTTGCCAGACAAATGAGAATCAAGAATTAATTGCATCATAAATGACATTTGCTTTCAAAGAGATTTTTATCTGATGATTTTCTCAGGGCATATTTGTCAATCTAAATATTTTGTGTCTTGGCTAAGAAAATAAGGAAGCAAATGAAAAACACATTTTTAATTTGAAAATCCTTCCTAGAGATTGTTTCTTTTTCCCCATTTTAGAAATTAGTCTTCAGTTTTTTAAACGATAGGATATATATCCAGAATATAGAGAGAACTCTTTTTTTAAAATATTTTATTTATTTATTTGAGAGAGAGAGAGCATGAGAGGGGGGAGGGTCAGAGGGAGAAGCAGACTCCTCACTGAGCAGGGAGCCCGATGCAGGACTCGATCCTGGGACTCCCGGATCATGACCTGAGCTGAAAGCAGTTGCTTAACCAACTGAGCCACCCAGGTGCCCCAGAGAGAACTCTTTAAACAATAGAAAAAAGGCAATCAATCCAAGCACAGATTGGACCAAAGATATTGCTAAAGAGGATAGACATATGGTGAATACGCACAGGAAAAGATGTTCTATATTATTAGGCATTAGGGAAATGTAAATTAAAGTACCATATACCTATTAGAATGATTAAAATAAAAACTGCTGATAATACTAAGTACTGACAAGATGCAGCGCAACTGAATCTCTCATACACTACTTGGAGAATGTAAATGGTAGAGCCACTCTGAAAAAGTTTGGCAGTTTCTTTAAAAGTTAAACATGGAGTTACCATCTGACTATATAATCACATTCCTGGGTATTTATCCTAGAGAAATGAAAATTTATGTTCATATGAAAGCCTATAGATAAATGTTCATAGCATCTTTATTTGCAATAGCTCCAAAATGGAAACAACCTAAATGTCTTTCAATGGGTGGCTAGATAAACAAACTGTGGTAATCCATACAATAGAACACTATTTAGCAATAAAAAAGACACATTATTAATAAGCAAATAACTGGATGAGTCTCAGGGACACTGTAATGAGTTAAAAAAGCCAATCTCAGAAAACTACATTCTGTATGATTCCATTTATATAACATTCTGGAAGTGACAAAGTTATAATTGTGAAGAATAAAGCAGTAGTTGCTAGGAATCGATTAGGATTGGGGGTGGATGGGAAGGCAACTATAAAAGGGTAGCATGAAGCATACTTCTTGGTGGTGACAGAACAGCTCTATATCCTGTTAGTGTGTTTACATTAATCTATACATATCATAAAATTTCACAGAACTATGCCACATAAAAAAGAATAGTGCAAAATTGTTAAAATCTGACTAAGTCTAGATTATCAATAGTATTGTACCAATATCAGTTTCTTGGCTTTTATAATGCTATGTAAGATGTTATCATTGGGGAAATCTGGGTGAAGTGTACATGGGAATGATCTGTATTATTTTTGAAATTTCTTGTAAATCTAAAATTGTTTCAAATAAAAAGTTGAAAAAAAACCCCAGGAGTTAATTCAAAATCTGGTTACAAAATGACTTTGTCAATTGGTTCCCACACTCTTCTCCTACACACCTTCCTCTGACCTTAGAATTCTTCTCTAGGAAAGAATTAAAGAACTGTCTGGGGTGAATCAAGGCTCCTATGGTAGATATTATTAAGCTCTCTACATTTAGGAGCCTTCTGCCTATTCAGTCTAACATGGAGCTTTCCCTAGTGGGAAAGTGAAATACATATGCAGCAGAAAAGAAAACCTACACCAGTTATCTTGAAATAGAAAACATAAAATATAAATATAAAAGAACAACCAAACATCACTATATATATATAAAGAAAATCCACAGTTTAAAAGACCAAGAAAAAGAAATAGAAAGTAACTGGTAATTTAGAGAACAAAAGAAAAATTTGAATCTGTGAACTCTATTTCTTGTCCTTAAAGAGAAGTGAAATCAGAGAGGGAGATGAACCATGAGAGACTATGGACCCCGGGGGAAACAATCTCAGGGTTTCAGGGGGGGGGGGGGTAAGGGGAGGGGGTGACAGGATGATGGGTATTGAGGAGGGCACATGCTGTAATGAGCACTGGGTGTTATACTTAACTAATGAATCATTGAACACTGCATCAAAAACTTAATTATGTACTATACAGTGGCTAACTGAACATTAAAAAAAAGATGAACATCAAGAAAACTACATATAAAATTTACAGGTGGCCAAAATCAACTTAATAAAGTAAGAAAATCAGAAGTAAGAAGATAGATTTAATTAAACTTTAAAATTTTATGGTCAAAAAAAGAAATGTGAAGATGTCGTATTCATAAAATAAGTGTTGAGCAATCAGAAAACAAAAAAAGGGAGGACCTGAGTTGCTCAGTTGGTTAAGCATCAGCCTTTGGCTCAGGTCATGATCCCAGGGTCCTGTGATGGAGCCCCCTGTTGGACTCTTTGCTCAGCAGGGAGCCTGCTTTTCCCTCTCCCTCTGCCTGCCACTCCCCCTGCTTGAGCTCTCTCTCTCTCTCTCTGTCAAATAAATAAATAAAATCTTAAAAAAAAAACAGAAGGTCAAGCCAAAATATCAACAAGTTGTATAGTAAGAATTCCAGAAAGAAAAGAATTAAAACAAAACTAAAAGGGTGGGGAAGGGGGTGGGAAATCAAGGGAGAAGAAATAATGAAAGAACTAAGAGAATTTCCCAGAGCTAAAGAACCTTCTTATGGAAGCAATCCACTGAGTGATGAGCAGATCGAATAAAAAAGACCCTCATCAAGATATAACTTCATGAAAATTCAGTACTTTTAAAGATAAGGCATAAAATAGAAACTTCTTCCAAGATTAAAAAAAAATATGGATCACCTGCATAGAAGAAGAAATCAGACTGGTGCATTAGACTTTTCAAAAGTAAAATGTTCATAGAAAAATAATTTTAGCCTAGCATTCTCTCCTCTAGTCAATTTAATTAAGTCTAGGAAGAGCATAAAGGCCATTTTCAATACGGAAGGACTCAGAAACTTTAGGTGCCAGGCATCATTTTCATAAATTACTTGAGGGCATAATCCAGCAAGATAGTAGTAGAAACCATGAAAAAGAAATGGGATAGAAAGAATTGGGAACTATCACAGTAGTTAGTGAGACAAAGAAGAGAAATCTTTGCATGATAATTGAATAGCAAACCAGGAAATCAAGTAAGTAGACTCTAGGAAGACTGTCTTAAGAAGAAGAAAGAAGTGGTTTCCAAGCATTAGGTATTGTGACTATACATTGTGAGATGTTAGTAAAGACATGATGAAGAAAAACAAAAAACTGTGTGGAAAAATATGTTTGACCATGAAGAAAAAAAAATATGTCAAGATTTTGAGAAACTGAGGAAATCTAAGAAATAACATGATAAAAGGAAGTTGAGAAAAGGGAGAGGTGATATGACTTCTAGAGAATCTTAAGTTGGAAAATTGAAAAGAATAATAGTTTAAGTCTGTTATTTAAAGTTAGAAAAATAATACTAAAGAATTAAAATCAAAGGTAGTAAAACCAGCTTATGTTATTTATTTTTTTACTGAGGAATGATTAAAAGTTTTATTTTATTTGTTAAGTTTTTATTTAAATTCCAGTTACATAACATACTGTATAATATTAGTTTTAGGTGTACAATATAGTGATTCAACACTTCCATACAACACCTGGTACTCATCACAAGTGCCCTCCTTAATTTCCATCACCTTTTTCACTCATCCTCCATCTACCTCCCCTCTGGTAACCATCAGTTTGTTTTCTATAGTTAAGACTCTGAAATTCCATGTTCATGGATAGGAAGAACAAACATTTTAAAAATGTCCATTCAACCCAAAGCAATTGACACATCCAATACCTATCCAAATACCAACAGCATTTTTCACAGAGCTAGAGCAAACAATCCTAAAATTTGTATGGAACCACAAAAGGTCCCGATAGCCAAAGCAATCCTGAAAAAGAAAAACAAGGCTGGAGGCATCATGATTCCAGACTTCAAGCTATCTTATAGAGCTGTGGTTGTCAAGACAGCATGGTACTGGCACAAAGACAGACACATAGACCAATGGAACAGAATAGAAAACCCAGAAATGGACCCACAACTCTATGGTCAACTAATCTTTGACGAAGCAGGAAAGACTATCCAATGGAAAAAGGACAGTCACTTCAATGAATGGTATCAGGAAAAGTGAACAGCAACATGCAGAATGAAACTGGACCATTTTCTTAGATCATACACAAAAAGAAATTTAAAAATGGATGAAAGTCCTGGAGGAGAACAAAGGCAGCAACCTTTCTGACCTTGGCCAGAGCAACTTCTTACTAGATATGTTGCTGGAAGCAAGGGAAACAAAAGTAAAAATGAACTATTGGGACTTCATCAATATAAAAATCTTCTGCACAGTGAAGGAAACAATCAACAAAACTAGAGGGTGGCCTATGGAATGGGAGAAGATATTTGCAGATGACATATCTGATAAAGGATTAGTATACAAAATCTATAAAGAATTTATCAAACTCAACACCCAAAAAACAAGTAATCCAGTTAAGAAATGGGCAGAAGACATTTTTCCAAAGAAGACATCAGATGGCTGACAGACACATGAAAAGATGCTCAACATCACTCATCATCAGGTAAATACAAATCAAAACCACAATGAGATACCACCTCACACCTGTCAGAATGGCTAAAATTAACAAGTCAGGAAATGACAGATGTTGGTGAGGATGCGGAGAAAGGGGAACCCTCCTACACTGTTGGTGGGAATGCAAACTGGAGCAGCCACTCTGGAAAACAGTATGGAGATGCCTCAAAAAGTTGAAAATAGAGCTACCATACGATCCAGCAATTGTACTATTAGGTATTTACCTGAAAGATACAAAAATACAGATTCAAAGGGGTACATGCACTCTGATGTTTATAGCAGCATTATCAACAATAGCCAAACTATGGAAAGGTAAAGAAGATGTGGTATACATCTTATATATGTAATATTAATATATGTAATATTATATATATAATATATATTACTCAGCCATCAACAAGAATGAAATCTTGCCATTTGCAATGATATGGATGGAGCTAGAGTGTATTATGCTAAGCGAAATAAGTCAGAGAAAAACAATTATCATATGACTTCACTCATACGTGGAATTTAGGAAATAAAAGAGCTGAACATATGGGAAAGGAGAGAAAAAAAAAGAGGGAAACAAGCCATAAGAGATTCTTTTTTTTAAATTTAATTTTATTATGTTATGTTAATCACCATACATTACATCATTAGTTTTTGATGTAGTGTCCCATGATTCATTGTTTGCATATAACACACAGTACTCCATTCAATACGTGCCATAAGAGATTCTTAACAATAGAAAACAAACAGGGTTGACTGAGGGAGGTGGGTGGAGGATGGGCTAGATGGGCATTAAGGAGGGTACTTGTGATGAGCACTGGGTGTTGTACATAAGTGATGAATCACTAAATTCTACTCCTGAAACCAATATTGCACTGTATGTTAACTAAATAGAATTTAAATAAAAATTTTGAAGAAAGAAA
Source organism: Mirounga leonina (assembly GCF_011800145.1). Classification (NCBI taxonomy): domain Eukaryota; kingdom Metazoa; phylum Chordata; class Mammalia; order Carnivora; family Phocidae; genus Mirounga; species Mirounga leonina. The sequence goes on along the minus strand of NW_023270415.1, from coordinate 30,777,873 downwards.
AATACTCTGAAAAACAGTTTACTTTAAAAAGTAGATTGAAGAGACATTTGTACATAAAGTATTGCTATTGTTCACTATGAGGCCTAGTATTAGTTTTTGCAGACATACATATTACTTTGTTGCATAAAATAAAGAAGAAAAGGAAACATTTCACTGTTCATGGTATTTTTAAAACAGCTTTATTGAGGTATCATTGATATCTAAAAACAATGCAAATATTTAAAGTATACAATTTGAAAAGTTGACTTCTATATACCCTCATGGAACCATCACTATAATAAAGATAATGAACATATCCATCATCTCCAAAAGTTTCCTCCTGCCCCTTGCTATCCCTCCCTTCTCCTCCCATCCCTACCAACTATACCCAGGCAGCCACCGATCTACCTTCTGTCATGTCACATTAGTTTTCATTTCCTAGAATGTTATATAAATGGACTCATGTGGTATATACACTTTCTTTGTCTGGCTTATTTCACTAAGGTTAATTACATTGTGATTTATCCATGTTGTAGTGTATATTAATATTCATTCCTTTTTTTAAAGATTTTATTTATTAATTAGAGAGAAAGAGCATGAGCAGGGGGGAAGGGTAGAGGGAGAGGGAGAAGCAGACTCCCCGCTGAGCAGGGAGCCCAATGCGGGACTTGATCCCAGGACTCTGGGATCATGACCTGAACCAAAGGCAGACACTTAACCAACTGAGCCACCCAGGCACCCCATTCCTTTTTTATTGCTGAGTAGTAGTCCATTGTACAGATATATCATAGTTTGTTCATTCACCTAATTGATGGCCATTAGGAGTGTTTTCAGTTTTTGACAATTACGAATACTAGATATTAATGAACAAGTTTTTATATGGACATGATGCTTTCATTTTTCTTAGAAATATTTAGGAATGGAATGGCTAGATTACATAGTAGGTGTATTTTTTTGGGGGGGTATTTTTTTGCTTTTTAAAGAAATTGCCCAAGTGTTTTCCAAAGTGGCTGTACCATTTTATGTCATCATCAGCATGCTTAAGAAGTTCAATTGTTCTACATTTTGCGTATATGCTGAATGGTGAGTTGTTTTCATTTTAGCCATTCTAACAGGTGTGTAGTGGTATCTCACTGTGGTTTTATTTATTTATATTTTAAAGATTTATTTATTTATTTTGAGAGCGAGAGAGCCCACATACAAACAGGGGGAAGGGCAGAGGGAAAGAATCTCAAGCAGACTCCATGCTGAGCAGGGAGCCTGACACAGGGCTTGATCTCATGACCTAATATCATGACCTGAGCTGAAATCAAGAGTTGGATGCTTAACTAACTGAGCCACCCAGGCACCTCCTCACACTTCTTGGTGAAATATCCTTTTTTTTTTTTTTTTTTTGCTTTTATTTTATTTTTGTTATGTTAGTCACCATATAGTATTTCATTAGTTTTTGATGTAGAGTTCCATGATTCATTTTTTGTGTATAACACCCAGTGCTCATTGCAGTACGTACTTTTTAATTGGCTTGTTTGTTTTCTTATTCTGGATATATGATTTGTTTTACTCGATGTTCTTTTTTATTGGTATTTTCTTGTGCTTTCTCCTCCTGTACACACTCCAGTAGATAGAAATCAGGATATAATTTAAAAATAAAGCTAAATTGAACCCACTTGGGGTTGATCAATTTGAGCCCCTGAATCTTAGCCACTCCTGCAGACACCTACTGATTGGGGGGAAAGTATTCATTTAGAAAACAGATTGTGGCCCTCCCTGTTTTTACCTCACTCTTGGTCTAGGGTAGAATGTCTTATACGGAGGACTCTTCAGGTCTCTCAATGAAGAAATCCACAGCAGAGATGAAAGGTCTTCTCTAGTAGATCTTGGGTTTGGATGGGGTCAGAGAACCAAGTCTGTGATTGCCTGTCCCGGGGAGCCCCTCCCTGGAAAAGCAGGGTCAGGTCTGAACCTGTGAGCAGGCTGATCAGGAGACAGTAATTGTAATGGCCCCACCTGCCCGACTTGGCAGGAAGTTCATGTTCTTGATTCTCTGCTCATTAATATCAGACAGTTCCCAGATTCAGCTCCTAATGGGCTACGTGCAGTTTTGTGGGTCAAGGCACAGTTGGCTAGTTTGTCTATAATTCCTCATCAAACCTTCCCCGCTCCTGAAATAAGTCAGAGAAAGACATGTATCATATGACCTCGCTGATACGAGGAATTCTTAATCTCAGGAAACAAACTGAGGGTTGCTGGAGTGGTGGGGGGTGGGAAGGATAGGGTGGCTGGGTGATAGACATTGGGGAGGGTATGTGCTATGGTGAGCACTGTGAAGTGTGTAAGACTGTTGAATCACAGACCTGTACCTCTGAAACAAATAATAAAATATATGTTAAAAAAAAAAAAAAAAAGAAGATAGCAGGAGGGGAAGAATGAAGGGGGGGAATCGGAGGGGGAGACGAACCATGAGAGACTATGGACTCTGAAAAACAAATTGAGGGTTCTAGAGGGGAGGGGATGGGAGGATGGGTTAGCCTAGTGATGGGTATTGAGGAGGGCACATTCTACATGGAGCACTGGGTGTTATATGCAAACAATGAATGATGGAACGCTACATCAAAAACTAATGATGTAATGTATGGTGATTAACATAACATAATAATAAAAAAAAACCACACACACACACACACACACACACACAAACCTTCCCTGCTCCTTTTCGTGTTTGTTTGACATGGTAACTTGGGAATATTTCTTACTTCTCAGAAGTAAGTGCCTGGTGTGGATAATTCTAAAATGTAATTGGAGTCGCCTAATGTTTTATAAACATTATCCTAGGCATATGCAAGTTTAAAACATGGTACGATTTTAATTATTATCAAAAACGTTCTGCACATCTGAGATTAAAGGTTTCCTATGGACATTCCAGCGCCCTCTTCTGGACACCTGAGTTAACCTGACCAGAGCTCAACCCCAAATCCTCTGCCTCCCATCCCTTCCACTCCCCAACCCTGGCACCAACCAAAAATAGCCCTGTTCTTAAAAAACCTTATGTTCTGAGTCAAGAGACAGCACATACATAGGGAAGTTAGTTTCAGCATTTAAAAGACGATGTTAGAGTCATATGGAATTTTTTACAAAACAGTAACAGAAAAGTTTTGATGTGTGTTGTGACAAGTTCAGTAACTGTGGGGAGAACAACAGGAAATAAACTTGCAAATTGGTTTTATCCTGTAAAACCCACAATAAGTGGTTTATGAAAATTGAGCATTTGCCTTGGGTTTGTTAGTTGTGTCACTGATTTCAAAGCCATGGTTTTAAATGACCCCAGAATTTCACTGATGAAATTTAAAAGGACTAACACATAGAAAAACACTTAAGATATTTTGAAAAAGAAGATTCAGGTTCACATTTGACCTCTACCAGTTACTATCTATGTGGCTTAGTCTCTCTGAAATTTAGTATTTTCATCTATAAAAAGAGAATAATCCTTCCTCATGTAAGATATGATATTTGAAAGCACTTGGTAATAGTAAAGAAAATTCTGGTTATCACCCAGATGGAAGATTTCTGTAACTAGTAAAAGCCTGCCTTTTTTTTTTTTTTTTTTTTAAGTTAAGAGTTAAAGGAACATATTTCATTCTAAAAACTCCTTGGGATAAATTGGGTTCTGAGTGAGCTGTGATAGCTTGCAACTGCTTACTTGGTCTTGAAGTTAGCACTTCCCTGTGTCTGCAGTCTCCAGTTTAATCTCCTTAATCTGATGGAGACCCAGATTAAAGGAGACAGAGGTCCAGTTTGTGCTCTCTTTTAGTGCTAAGTCCACACCAAGAGGAAATGAAGACAGAATTGCTAAGTCACCTGTTCCCTTCAGAACACTGTGGAATCAAACTGTTTCTTATTCTAGATGTCAGCTCTTGCAGCCTCAGGGTTTCATGCTGTGCATCTCCACTTGACCTCATCACAATTTAATCTGGCTTCGCTTCAGAACCACATAACAAACCACAATGGTCAAAACCCATTTGACAACATCTTAGTTTCTACCAAAACTTGCATCTTTTGTTAAATCAGCATTTTAACCACCAATACGTTTTAGAACACTAGCTACAATATTAGCAAAGGAACAAAATTAGTTTATGCAATTTAAATTTTTTTTTTTTTTTTTGCCAGAGGGCGTGTGCTAACTAATACATTGACCCAACTTTTGGAATTTAAACTTGAACTGGAATATCACATAGAATATTTTTCCATTTATGAAGTACTCTCATACACACTATTATCATTTGATTCTTTCAGGAAGAATGGGAGATGATTGCTCTATTTTAGAAGTTTGGAATTGAGAATATGACTTCCTTAAGATCTCACAGCCACTAAAGGTAGACTGGGACTAGAAAGAAAACATTCTGCCAATTTTCCATCAAACTTCATTGCTTCTGGGGGTTGGGGAAGAATAATGACAAGTTCTCAAAAAAGGCACATGATCCACTCATGGATGGGAAGCGAAGACTTGTGCTGGGAAAGATGACCAGGACTCTCCACTTCGCTTGGCTCTTCCAGGTCACAATAGCACCCTGAGGACATAGCAGCTGAGTGTCAGCTCATCAAGGAGGATTACCATTGATTTCCCCACTCACTGTGGAGAAGCAGCACAACATAAGATTCAAAGCATGGACTTTAATGTCACAGCGGCCCTGTCCTTGCTCTATTGCCTAGTAGCTTGTATGCTCTGGGGAAAGTCACCTAATCTTTCAAAGTGTGTGTTTCTGTAAAACGCCGAGAAGATTAAATGAGATAATGATGTTAATAAAACCTGGCACAGGGTCTGCCATAGAGATCTTGAGGAACACGGAAGATGGGATGGAAGGAATCTGTAACATTCTGCATAGATAGCTGATGGTTTGAGTTTGCAAAGTTGCATCCCCCTTGTCTGAATACAATCCCACAGATGAGTTTTGTTTGGCTGACAGAGGGATGGCCCACCTAATACCTAGGATGTCGAACAACTCTTCTGAGGCAAACAAAATAAGGCCAGGAGTGCCCTGACTGTGACTGAAAGGTGATGTGCATTTGAATTTTTTCTTTCAGTTTAGTTAGTTTGGGACTTTGTTCCAGCATCTTCTCATAAGTTTAGAGGTATGGTGGACAGCTCCTAAGAAAATCCTTAGCACAAGTATGAGGGAGATAGAGCATAAGAGTGATTATCTGCCAGAGGGGAAGAGAGTGGGGCATTTGTGCCCAATTAGTTATTTCTTCATTTCTTTCAGTTGGCATTCTTTCTTGTAAGTCTTTATCTCATTGTGCTGGGAGACCGTTGCTGCAGCTGTATATAAATATAGCTGAGGGTGAGAAAAGATTTTGTTGTAAAAATTTTTTCATGATTTTTTTTTCAAATGAATTCAAGAAAAAAGGTTGTGGCTTGGCTGGGGATGAGAATGGAGGGAGAGAAAGAACAGATATATAAACAGAGAATATCATTTTTCCATGTAATGATGGCCGACACTTACGTTCCTACAAAGAATTGTTTGTACCACTCAGGAGTCCTTTCTGCTCATGAATTATCGTTCAATAGTTCAGAAATTAAGTTGCTTTGTCTTGGACCAGACTATAGAAGTTGATCACCTCATGATGCAGATGAATTATAACCTTTTAGAGTTTCTCTCCCTAATAGGTAGCAGTGGTGTTGCAATGCTCACCCAGGCCTTTCTTGAACTCCCAGGAACAGAGCATCAGATGCTGAATTTTCTAAAAAGAGTATAGTCTATATTACCATATAAGACATATCTTTTTGGGGCCTCAGAAAAGGGTAGGTCAATAGTCCTCCCATCCCACCTTTATATATATATATATATATATACTTGCAGAGAGAAGGCATATGGCAAAAGAGAGATGGTACCTGGTGAAGCAGATGTGGAAAGAACTGTTTTTCACTACATTACTATTGACTTCATTGGAACCAGACCTCTTATCATCTGGGCTGAGACAAGAGAAGTGGGTCCTAGACCCATGAATGAAAAGAAGACAAAGTCTGTTCTTTGCTGATCCCATATTTGGATCCGTAGGCTAGCAAGGGCACTTCCCAGGATATCACTCTATAGGGTGCATAAAACATCACTGAGAATGTTTCAGGATGGAGAAAATTTCATCCCTGGAATTCCTTTCAGAGAGAAAATTGTTAACCATTGAGAGGAATACTTTGAGAAGTGGCTTGGCATGGGGGGTGGGTTGAGATAAGATTCCAAAGGGAAATAAATGCCCAAGGAACAAGATATGGTCACTAAACTGCCTTCTAAGAGGAGAGGCTCTGCTTAAGCCAAGCCTGTGTTTTGCTGAGTGGAGTATGCAAGTTTGGAGCCAGAACAGAACTGTGAGGACATTAGAGAGGCTCCCTGTGCCACCAGGCGTCCTCCTTCTCTGCCCTTTCCCTTGGAAGTACTCAGCCAGCCTCCATCCACTTAAATGCCACGAGTGCCTTGGCCACATGACCCCCTGCAGGCAGATGAATCTTGGGTGGCCTTGGCTGCCTTCCCTGTGGGGAGCAGCTCCTGGCCTGAGGCAGCCTGGAAGGGAAGGTGGGCAGGCCAGCCCTCCGTGCTGTAGAAAAAATGAAGGAAGCGGGGCTCAGGGAAATGTGGATTGGACCTGCCCAACTTCCTCTGTTACCCTTCACAGAGCTGCAAGTGGCTCAAAATTAAGTTGCTGAAGGATGAATTGCCAGAATTCTTACTTGAATCCGTCTATGCCCTCTGTGTCGGTAGACACAGGAGAGGCTCCCTTGTGACACACAGCTCATC
>NW_023270415.1:30659186-30771099 GCF_011800145.1 Mirounga leonina | reverse complement strand
GTGTCCTTGTTTGCCGTTGTGGCCATTTCTTCTCTTCCTCCCTCCTGGGGAAGACTTCTAGCATTCTCCCTCCTTTCAGAGCACAGGGCATGTCATAGGAACTGTTTCGCTATTTGCCAATAGTACCGTTCATGCAATCCTCATGTCCATTTGGCCTAGAGGGGAGCTTGGGCAATTATGCTGCACTCCAGTAGCTTCTTACCTATATGGCTTCCCAGACTCGCCTCCCTGAGGGCCCTGAGCTTCCCGCCCATGCAGAGGCTAAGCCATGAGCACCAGGTATCGTTTTCAGGTCTCAGGACTGAGTGCAGAGAACAGTAAGTGTTTATCTGATTAGACCTATCTGAGATTTTTGAAACCAAATTTAAATTATTGTAGAATACACCCTCTTTCGTCTAACCAATGTCTTCTTTTTATCCTTTGGCTAATTAAAACACCTGCTACAGAAAACAAAAGGGAAAATAGAATCTTATCCTTGAAAAAAAAAATTAAGATGTATAACCCGGATGTCCGCTCAGACCTACCTGTGGTTTGAGAAAACACAGATTTTAACTGACTTCAGACTGAACTAAAATAATTGCTACTTATATAGCTTTCTTTCAGATAGCTAATCCCGTCTGACAGTAATGTGGTATCATGTTCAGATCAACTTCCTGCTGGAGATACTTTTAATTCAGGGCACCATGTTATAAGAAACTCTGATGACCTGAGGTACATAGAGAGGAGAATGATAAGAATGATTTAAGGGATAAGAAGCCATGTTATATAAAGAAGGTTCAGGAATTAGTTACCTTCGTCTCGGAAAAAGTAACAAGTACTTCAAAGGGAAATGTTAGTTATCTTAAAATATTTGAAAGACAACTAGGTTCATTTTGTCTGTATCAGAAAAGCATAATTATATCTAATAAATAGGGAGTTATAGAGAAATGAGTTTGACTCAGTATAAGGAAGACCATTCCAGCAATTCGTATCCCCTAGAAATGCAGTGTCAAAGAAAGGAGTGAGTTTCCCTACCCTAAAGTCATTCAATCAACAAGTATTTTTTGTGACTAAGTTCCAGGTGCCATTTTTAACACTGAGATGTAGTCATGAATAAACTCCAGAAAAGGCCTGTTAGCCATATGCCTGGTATGTGATAGGAGATCTTCTTATCTGAAGAGGAAAGATAAATTAGTTATTTCTTTTTTTTTTTTAAAGATTTTATTTATTTATTTGAGAGAGAATGAGATAGAGAGAGCATGAGAGGGGGGAGGGTCAGAGGGAGAAGCAGACTCCCTGCTGAGCAGGGAGCCCGATGCGGGACTCAATCCTGGGACTCCAGGATCATGACCTGAGCCGAAGGCAGTCGCTTAACCAACTGAGCCACCCAGGCGCCCTAAATTAGTTATTTCTATGGGATTTTTTTCTATTCATTCATTTGAAGAAAACAACAATAACAACAAGCCTATTTATCACTTACCATTAAAATTAGTCCTTTCTGGACAATAATTATTGTCTCTTATTTTCCCCCAGGGCTAATGAGTTGTTTTTTATTGAATAAAAATTGGTACTAGGAGTGCCTGGGTGGCTCAGTTGGTTAAGCTCCAGACTCCTGGTTTTGGCTCAGGTCATGATCTCAGGGTCTTGAGATTAAGCCCCGAGCCAGGCTCCGTGCTAAGTGGGGAGTCAGCTTGAAGGCTCTCTCCCTCTGCCCCTCCCTTCACTCGTGCATGCTCTCTCTCTGTCAAATAAATAAATAAATCTTAAAACAACAACAACAACAACAACAAACCCAGGTGCTCAATTAGCAAACCCAGGAGGAAGGCAGCAATGATAATGAGTTTTTTTATCAGTACCCCCAACAGTCTGCCCTTCCCACTGTTCCAGCCAATCAGTATGTCTTTAACCTTTCTTTTCAAAGAAGGGAATCCAACTTGCTAACTGTAGTTACATATGCAATTAAAAAACTCTTATTAACATAGATATTGTGAAAGATCTTGAGAAATGCCAAGGCACTGTGTTTTTGCGCATTTTGTTCTGTCATTAAAAAAATATGCTTTGTTATCAAAATGTCTTGATCTTCTGGAGGTCACCATTTCATTTTCTGCATGTTCACAAGCTATATTCAAGAATTTAGCAACTTTCCACAATCTGATTTTTTTTTTTTTTTAATTAGAACATCTAGAGTCTTTGGTCACCCAAGCTAACTTTATCCTTTAGTGTCTCTAGGTATGAAATTATTTTCCTGAATACTTTTTCCTGAATACTTTTTATTTTATTCATGTCCTTTTATTTAAAAATTTCTATTAAGAATATACTTTAAAAATTTCTTCCAAGCTGTATTTAACAGATTAGCTATATTTTAACTATGGTATAAGATGTTGCTTGAATTTAATTGATACTAGGAAATAATACTTATAGAAATAAAAAAATAAAATGGTGATAAATCCCCTAGGTATATGAAAGACTTTACAAAATCATTAAAAGATGGAGAACTATTCTATGCCACTATCTTCTTTCCATCATTCCCATGGAAGTTTTATCAGTCACTGAATACATTTTCACTTTAAAACTAGGCTTCCAATTCCAAGTATTATATTGTTAATTAAAAGAAGAGATGAGAAAAATTGGGACCATTTATCTGGTATTAGCAGTTTGGATTTTAAAAACTTCCAGAAGGTATTAAAATTCAGTTTTCTAAATCTTACGAGAATTGTCCAACTTTTATGTTTATTGTCTTTTGTCCCCCATATCAGCTTTCTAAGAGGATGGCACTTTTTCCGTCTTGTCCTGTGCACCCAGGGTCCAGATAAAGAAGAGGACAAATAAATACATTTCACTAACTGAGCCACAGTTATATTCTCTGGGTATTTAAAAAAATGAAGACCACGTGGTTGTTGCTACCCACAGAACACGTGACTCCCTCTTTAGCCCACGATTTTCTCTTCTTAGTCAGAATTAAGCCTCAAGAACCAGTTTTTCTCATTACTTTTAAAATATTTTGAGAGTGGGCGCCTGGGTGGCTCAGTTGGTTAAGCGTCTGCCTTCGGCTCAGGTCATGATCTCAGGGTCCTGGGATCCAGCCCCCCATCGGGCTCCCTGCTCTGCGGGGAGCCTGCTTCTCCCTCTCCCACTCCCCCTGCTTGTGTTCACTCTCTTGCTGTGTCTCTCTCTGTCAAATAAATAAATAAAATCTTAAAAAAAAAAAATATTTTGAGAGAGAAATTTGTTACCCAAGTAATTGATAGAAAGAAAATATGGAAGTGTTTGCCCTGATCTCGTTCCACCTCAGACTCTGTGGGAGAAATAGGCTGTGGCCCACGAGCACTTTAGGTGAGATCTTCGCTCAAGACCGGTTCTTCCCCTCAGCCCTGGGGGCTTGGCGAGGCTCAGTGCCTGAAGTTGGCAAATCGGGAGGAAGGCAAGGCCAGTGGATTACTTTGCCAGCCCTTGAACGAGTAGGAAGTACCCCGTTAGAAAAAGTGATGTTCCACCCTATTGTTGAGAGAGGGGCATAAGGTTGGATTTCGGTGGAGCACAGGGGAAGAGAATGGGCTTTGGGGTCAGACAGGTTTGAGTTCAAATCTTCGCTCTACCATTTATGGATGGTGTGCCCCAAATCTCTGAATCTTGGGCTCCCCTTCTTTACATTGTTCACCGTGTATGCAAGGCATCCGGTACAGCACTTTGCCCATGTTAAGCTTTCCAAATGGATTCTATTGTTATTGTAACACCCAGTCAGAGAATACTGTCAGCGCTGTCTGGATAACCCAACATTCCCGGGTCATTATCTTTGCTGTTCTCCAGAAGCTTAAAGGATGCATTTGGGATGTATCAGTGAACAAAACAAAACAAAACAAAACATCACCGTTCTCAATGGAACTTAAATGAAGAATCAGAAAGCATAAGAAAACATTCTTAATTTTTTCACAAATCACAGTCTTTTGGTTTTTTTTCACCGGATGACCATTTTCCTAGTTCCAAGCATGTCTGCTTTAAATTCCTTCAACAGCCTTCCAACACGTCTCCTTGCATCCTGCTTCCAACTCCACCCCACATAGAAGCCTGAGTGAATTCATTAAAATCCTAATCTGATCAAATCACTTCTCAATTTAAATCCCTTCCACAGCTTCCAACTGCCCTAGGATACCACCTAATCTCCTTAAAACCATACCTTGTTACCTTTTTTTTTTTTTTTAAGATTTACTTATTTGAGGGGCACCTGGGTGACTCAGTCGTTAAGCGTCTGCCTTCGGCTCGGGTCATGATCCCTGGGTCCTGGGTTCGAGCCCCGCATCGGGCTCCCTGCTTCGCGGGAAGCCTGCTTCTCCCTCTCCCATTCCCCCTGCTTATGTTCCCTCTCTCGCTGTGTCTCTCTCTGTCAAATAAATAAATAAAATCTTTAAAAAAAAAAAAGATTTACTTATTTGAGAGAGAGAGAGTGAGAGTGCATGTGCATGCCCGAGCACATGCAGTGAGGGAGGAGCAGAAGGAGAGGGAGAGAGAATCTCAAGCACACTCCCTACTGAGGGCGGAGCCCACTTGGGGCTCCATCTCACTCACGATCCTGACACCCTGAGATCACGACCTGAGCTGAAATCAAGAGTCGGACGCTTAACCGACTGCTCCACCCAGGTGCCCCACACCTTCTTACGTGACCCCTTCTTCTTTGCTGGTCTGGAAGAGCAGCACTACCTGCTCCTGTCACCAACCTCTTCCAGCTCCCCTCAGGGGCCTTGCTCTCTTCCTCACACTAGCGCCTTTGTCCTTGTCATTCTTTTTACCTGAAGTCTGCCTCCTTGCTTTCTTTTGTTCTTGCTGTTCTTGCTATTCACCCTTCAGGTGCTGCTTAGAAGTCATTTTCTCAGGGAAGCCTTTTCTTAAGGCTCCTGTGTTAAGTGCCTCTGTGTTGAGCTTCCCTAGCACCCACTTCAGATCTCTCCTTGCATTTACCACAGGTTACTGCTAATGTTTCTTTGCTTGTCTGCTCCGTACTGCCTTCTAAGAGCTGTATCCCAGGACCCTTGATTGCCTTGTTCTCTATTGTATCCTAAGATCTAGGACCTGAGGGGTCCAGAGTAGACACTCAAATATTTATTTGTTACACAAATGAATGAATAAAAATATAAATAAGTGAATGGAATGGATTTTTGGAGAGGGGCAGCAACCCAGATACTGAGACCATACGAAGAGCAGGTGGAAAACTTTATGGACATAGAGAGAACTGATTTGGTGAGATGGGAAATGCTCCCCCTACCTTTTATCCAAAATATTTAGAACAATCACAGGGAGACAAAAAAGAATAATTTAGTTGCATAATGCATTTTCTATTTTTATTTTGTAAAATTCCTAAAATGTAAGTGATAGATTAATTTCATCTGCTTTTTGGAAGAGGTGAGCTGTTCCCTTAACTTTGAACATACCTCTCAGAAATACCTAACTTTCTTAGTCCTGAATATTGGGCATCTCCAAAAGAATACTAGTTAGAGAAGGTGCTGCCTTTTATGGACTAAATTCTGTTCCCTGCACCCCAGCATTTATATGCTGAAATCCTTACCCCCAGCAAACCTCAGAATGACTTCATTTAGAGATAGGGCCTTTGAAGAGGTGGTTAAAGTTAAATGAAGTCATATGGATGAGCCCTGATCGAATAGACCGGTATCCTTATAAGAGGAAGTGACACCAAAGAAGATGCTCACACACGGAGAGATGGTCACATGAAGACACGGTGGGAAGTCTAAACCAAACTGTCCACATCTTTATCTTGGACTTCCAGCTCCCAGAACCGTGACAAAATATATTTCTGTTGTTTAAGCCACTCATTCTGACATTTTGTTGTGGAAGCCCTTAGCAAACTAATACAGTACCCTCTTAATTTATAGGTTTTAGGGAAAACCTGCTCCATAAGTTGGAATTCTCCACCTTGACTATGGGATGGGAGCATCACACCATTCTTGTCATGAGCTATCTGGCCTGATAAAAATATTTGCAGTGCTAGTTCTAAGGAGGTGTAGAAAAACTCACTCTGCGATGGATGAAATACACTGTGTGTGTGTTTATCCCTCCACAGAGACAACTGCCAGAATTGGTCATTCTGTTCCTGTTATAACATGGGCCCAAAGATCTCAGCATCTACAAAGTTTCCTAAGGATTTTCAAAATCCTCCAGGCTTAAAAGCTCAGAATAATTTTGACTCATTTTTTTTTCTTTACCACCTACATGTACTCAATGACTAATTTTTGTTGATTCTTATTCCAAAATGCCTCTTTCATACATCCCATTGTTTTTGTTTGCATAGTCATCGGGAAAACACAAACTGTCTTGACCTTACAGATAAGGCATTGCCTTTCTTTCTCTGATCTTTCCCTTCCCCTCTGCAACGGCCAGCAAGTTGGTATTCATAAAATGCTATCTTATCAGTGCCTGCTGAGGTACTTCAGTGCCACCTCAGTGTTAGAAATTAAAGTGTAAACTCTTGTACCTGGAATTAAAAGAACTCCCTGGTCTGGTCCCATTGTACTAAGGCATTTTTCTTTCCCAGGATTCCTTAACAGCACACCTACACGTCAGCTGGCCAGTTTCCTCACTGTTTCTGGAAGCTGATGTTTATTTCCAACTCCACACCATTCCTCCGTGCTCTTCCCTCTTTATGTAATATTTCCCACACTCCTTGCCTCCTCTCCTCTCTACCTGACAAAACCCTGCTTACCAGTTAAGGCCTAGCTGGCCTCCATCCCCAGGAAGCTTTCCTGATCATTGCATTCATGTCTCTCTCAGATCAATTCCCATAGATTATAGAATTTGAATTGCTCATTTAAGTTGTGGGCATTTTAAATTTTCTTTTATTTTTTTAAGGCTTTTATTTCAATTCCAGTTAGTTAACAAACAGTGTAATATTAGTTTCAGGTGAACAATATAGTGATTTGACACTTCTATACAACACCTGGTGACCATCACAAGTGCCCTGCTTAATCCCCATCACCTATTTAACTCACCCCCCTCCCCCATCCTCTCTGGTAGGTAAGTTCTCAGCATTTTAGTCCAAAATTTATAGTCACCAAAACTGCAAATTTTTATTTTGCTCTAAGTGCCTGAGCAAAATAAGCTTCAATATTTTGAATACTTAGAAAGTCTAAAGTCCCCAATAGACTTTCTATCAGAAGGTCAGTCTTTAAATAAATTTCAAACCCAAACACAGTATTTTGCAGCATACCCCAAATATACCCCAAAGACCTTTTCTAAGACAAGTTTTTCATATCTGAAGTGTTTCAAGCAACTATGATCACTAGCACTTGACTGTCATCGAAGGCTTCTTGATTCTGAGAATGCTGGCAGTTCTCTTCCTTGAGTCCAATACTTGAAGAGTGCAAAACTTTGAGAATGCAGGCAAGACCTTTCAAACATCAGAGAATGTAGGCCATTTTTGTAGTAACAGTCATCTGTGGTTAGAGATCATAGTTGCCTGGTGGTTCTTATTCATAGCTTCACAACAGCATCAATTGGAGAGCTTTTGACAACCCAGTTATATCAGACCAATATGAATCTCTGGGGGGTGGGACTCAGGCAGCAGTATTTGAGGTGCTTCTAATGAGAACCACTGCTATAGCCCACGTGATAAACGTGTGGAATGGATAGACAGCACTAGCTTGGACTTCTGCACCCAGAAAGGGATATTTAATGTTATGATAACCAAGAGCGTCTTGGTTGTCTTTATTTTTGCCCAGTGGGGGATCCATGTTCAACTCAGACACTATATACCTACTCAAAGGGAAGATAGCCATCCTCACAATCAGATAATAGAATTGTGTGGCCACATAAATAAAAAAGCACCTCTTGGGGGTTTTTAATACAGATATTTTATATAGCGTTTTAGAGAAAAGAATCATTCCCAACACTGGTTGAGACTGAACTGAGCAACTGCATACATAGTACTTGATAGTTTCCTGTAAATAAGAATAAAGGTACTTACGTTTGGTGCCTTCTCTAGTCTTCAGACTAAGTGAAGTCCCCTTTCATTTCAGTGTGCCTTTCATTCATTGCATTTATTGCTAGAGTTTGCATCGATCTGTATGACTTTTCCTGCTTTACTCCCTACTATACTGTAAGCTCTAAGGGTGCAAAGACTGTTTTCACTCATCATCTCCTCACCCAACCATGTCCATAGTATAGATTCAAACATACTTGTTCAATGAGAGAGAGGAGAGGGTGGGGAGGGAAGAAGGAGGGAAGCTTTAAACTGCTTCACATTACATGTCTCCTGGAAAAGTATTCTATGTCTATTGGAGTCTCCACTCATGAACGTTCTGCTCCATGAATTTTCTAGAAATCAAGCATGCCCAAGGAAAACCCCCAACACATTTGCTAAGCCAGTGCAGTCCCATCAGATGTCTGGATCAGTTATCCTTTGGAACATTTCTCCTTATTTTTTGCCTTTGAAGATATAAATTTTATAAGCTATCAAAAGAGTGTAATGAGAATAAGATTGTGTCTTTTGTCTTGTTGAACACTGAATTTGAAATACCTATCCGGTGTAGAGCTTAGGGTAGGTACTCAATACATATTTATTTAACCAATATTGAATGGAACAAAAGAATATATGAAAGAATGATGTGGCATCTCAACACAGACTGGTGTAAAAACTGGAGAGGGAACTGACAGATTTTAGATAAATTAAGAAGAAGAATATCTAGACTGGTCTAGAACTGAGAAAACTACATAGCTACAACAAAGGTATGATAGGCATAGACGACTTCAATAACACTTTTAAAAGCAAATACATGCAGCTCTATTCCCATCCTTCCAACAGCAATAAGGACACAAGATGTATGTCAGCAGAAGTCTTTGAAAACCAACTTAGAACCGTAGGATGTAAAATTCCTAGTGCTTCTTCATTTGACTCCTTTGAAATCTAACCTGATTTGTTTTATTCTGGGATATTTTTCATGGTTACAACATCAAAAGAGAACAGTTTCAACAAACCTCAGCAAATGACAGCAGAACATGGCCTCGGCACCTCTATCAAGGATTTGATACCCACAGCCACATTTTTCATCACCCTGTTGCACATCTTCTTCCACTTTATCCCTGTGATATATTGGTGATTCCTTGTCACAACAATGAGGAAAAGTCAGTTGGGCAACCTTTGTAATCCTGCTCTAGCAAGTTTCATGTTTCTGGATAGCTGCTACCCTTTCTGTGGTGTCAAAGAGAAAAGGACAATAGGGATTGATTCATACTCTATACTGGTGTTTGTTCTTTTGGTAAGTGTCAAAGGCAAAACCTATAGTCTGAAGGCACACCTGGTTTATCTGAAAACTTCTATAGTCATGATCAGATAACAACCAAACTCTTTAGCTTGCTCATCAAGGCCTTCCGTCAGTGTATTCTGTCATCTAACTCTTGTATTAGGGTTCTCCAAAGAAAAAGAACCAATAGGATGCATGTATGGGTGTGTACATGTATGTTTCTGTATCTATCTATCTATCATCCCAAAGGGCACCTGCTGGCAGAACTCCTTTTTGCTTGAGGGAGGTCAAAGTGTTCTATTCAGGCCTTCAACCAATTGGATGAGGCCACCAACATTATCTACTTTACTCAAAGTCCAATTTAAATGTCAATCTCATCCAAAACAATACCTTCAGACACATCCAGAATGTTTGACCAAATATCTGGGCACCATGTCCCCGCCATGCTGACACATAAAATTAACCATCATGCCTTTTATCCTAATTATGCAGATTTCCTTAACATCATCACTCCCATACATATGAATCACACTCATTCTAGCCCCTCTTTGTCCCCAGTAACAAGCACTTTTTCACCTGCTAATGATGTCCTCCACTCTCTAGTCTAATGATTCTCAAACTGTGGTATCAGAATCACCAGAAGCGAAGAATCATGTGGAGGTAGCATAGGACCTGGGTATCTGCATTTTGCCAAATTCTGTAGATGATTCTGATATACACCAGAATCATGACTCTGGTCAAAAGTATGCCCTGTCTTCAAGTGGGTTCCCTATATTATCTTCATTTGTGAGATTAGGCTTCCATGAACCCACCTGTATTAGTTTGCTAGGACTGCCATAAAAAATTCCACAGGCTGGGTGGCTTAAACAGCAGGAATTCATTTTCTCATAGTTCCGGAGGCCGGAAGTCCAAGATCAACCCTGTCAGCCGGGTTGGTTTCTCCTGAGGCCTCTCTTCATGGTTTGTAGGTGGCTGCCATCTTGCTGTGTGCTCACGTGATCTCTCCTCCATGTGTATGCATCCCTGGTGTTGCTTTGTGTGCCAAGTTTCCTCTTTCTATAAGGACACCGGTCAGGTGGACTCAGGGTCCACCCTCATGGCTTCATTTTAACTTCATTACCTTATTAAAGGCCCTGCCTCCACATACAGTTATATCCTGAGATACTGAGGGTTAGAGTTTCAACAGATGAATTCTGGGGGGACAGAGTTTAGCCCATGACACCATTACAATTCCAAAAGTAAATTTTCCTTTTGTGAATTCCAATACTTTAAATGTATAGTTCACAATTTCAAATTTCCTGATGCATGACCCTAAAATTATTTTCCAAGTACATTATACATTATATTTGTATGCATTTATCTCTAACTTCTATACAATGTAAGTTTTTTGAGGGTGATAGCCTTGTATATAGCATAATCTAATAAATGAAAAGATTCTCAATCCTTAGAATTACTTGGTTGAATTTTTAAAAAGTCCATAAGCTCAGGCTTCACTTCCAGAGATTCTGACTTAATTATCAGGAGCAAACATTAGCACCAGCATGTTTTAGAAGCTCTCTAGGTGATTCTAGCTGACTCACCAGGGTCGAGGACCACAGGGTAGAAAGAGATGAGAAGGAAGGACCTCTGTCTGCTTTGTATCATGGTGTATCGCAGGGCAGGGTAAGTGGTCAGTAAATGTTTGAGGGAGTGAATCTTTTCACTGTTTTTGAGCTGTATGAGCTCTGTGAAACTTCTTTGACTCCTTTAACCCTGCTCCCCATATTTCTAAGATTGGTTTAACAATACCTATATTGACGGGGGTGGTTTTGGAGAGTAAGTTAGATGATAAAGTAAGTTATTTGGCACATAGTAGGTGCTCATGAAACATCAACTCCCTTCCCTTCAAAATTTCGTGTTCTTACCCTATTTCTGATGCTGGAGGGATGCTGTGAGCACGACAATGAAGTGTATGTGAGGTGTGTATTGAGTGAATGAATGCCATATGGAGAATTAAACGATGGAGACGTTAATGAGTGATTTAAACTAGGCCTGAAAAGTGATGTCTCATTTTAATTGTTGGCTTTGTGGATTCTACCGCTGCACTCTGGTGCAGAGATAAAACAGTAAAGGTGAATCACAGGATGTGTTGCAATTATTTATTTAGGATATTTCCGCCAGTATGTGCTGAATGAAAAAGAAGAGCACTTTTAATTCAAGTGCATTCTCTCTCATTAAAATGAATGCGTAATAATTAAGAAACTGGAATATGATCAAATGAACTCATCTGCTCCCAAACCTTACTTACACGTTTGATTTTCACTGAATCCCAGAGACCTTGTGGGCCATTGTGTAGTGCTAAGACTGGATGGGGCAGGGAAGAGATGCCGGGACAGACACACTTCCACTGGTCCCTTCAGTTGTCTGTGGCACGGCCACACACACACACATGTGCTTGGGAACCACGTTCGTCCACACAGGACGCAATTAAATCTGATCCAGGCGTCAGGAGTTTGTGAGCTGGCCAAAGACTGTTTCTACTTCAAACTTGTTGGCAGTGTCTCAGCTTCCACTGTTGTTCTCTCTAGATATTGAGCATGGGAATTGATTTCTTTTTCTCCTTACTCCTTCACGTTACTCAGAAAATAAACATAAAGGGAACAAGGGAGTTTTTGCGAGTGACCCTTGTAAGTGTGTTTGGACAAGTAAAATGTCCTGAGGAAAAATGCTGTACACCAAGGGCCTGACTTCAAAAGAAACCTGAGTGTTCAGTGATGCCAGGAGGATGTGTGAAGACAGGTAGCCATCCGTGTGAGGCTCATTCCATTCAAGAAGAGCTAAGAACCAGAAACAGAGAGCACAGATAACAAAGTACGTAGCTTACCTGCTGACAGTCTCTCATAGAAGCCTGCTCGGATAAGAATGATACAGAAAAATCTGTATGCAGTGCTGGTTGTACATACATTAGATTTTATTTTATTTTTTTTAAAGATTTTATTTGTTTGTCAGAAAGAGAGAGAGAGAGCACAAGCAGGGAGGGGGAAGGAGGGAAGGGACAGAGGGAGAAGCAGGCTCCCCACTGAGCGAGGAGCCCGATGTGGGGCTCGACAGGACCCCGGGATCATGACCTGAGCCAAAGGCAGACGCTTAGCCGACTGAGCCACCCAGGCATCCCCATACATTAGATTTTAAATTTTAGCCTTACTGTGGAATTTGTTTCAATATGTTAAAATTAACTAAGAACTCTTTTCTGGGAGGAGAACTTTTTTTCCAGATTATTTTGGCATTTTATTGAAAATTCCCACTATGTTGAAATCTTATTCTAGTTTGCTGGAAATTGCTTTGTTTTGTTTTCCCACACCTGTATTCATTCATGTAGAGTTGCTCTTGACAGGACTTTTCACTTTGAACACCTCAAATGCAGCTTTCAAACTGGACTCATTATAGGTGTAAAATTACTTATCTAAAACCCCGGGGCCTTGAAATAAAAAATATCTGGTTTCAGACATTTATCAGATCTGAGAAAGGTAACATAAGGCATATGCCATATATTATGGGGCTAACACCCCATAATCAAATGAAAATTTCTTTAGCAAACTGTGCGTATTCACTCTAAAGAAGATATGTAAAGGTTACAAATGGCCTCATGTTAATTCAGGTCAGGCTTACCACCAAGTGAGCTACACCAGACTTACTTCTTAAATGTTAGCGTTTCAGAGCTGTTAAGATTTGAGATCTTGGGTGAGGGACTGTGAACTCCATTCCTCCATTTCCTCTCTCAGTTGTCTTTCTCTTCATCCATTCTCCTGAGCGGTCCAGTCCAGAGGAGATCTTTGTCTCTTGCCTCTGTCTGCTAGAGCCCCCCTTCCTATATCCAAGGTGTAGTTCATCTCCATGACTTTACCTGGCTCTGGAGCACTTCCTCTCCAATTTACTGCACCAGCCTTCCCTCTGATGGTGCTCCCTGTTTCTAGTCTGCCCCCTGGAGCCCAGCTGTTCTTTCAGACATCATTTGACAGCCTGTCTGTGCTGTGATTCACTGTGAAGTGAATCAGTCTCAACTCATAGAGCCCCAAGTGACTCCGTAAGCTCTATGGTAACTAGCAGTCTTCTTTCTTTCCCCACACCAGGGCCTCCCTTTAGTTTTCCAGATCTTGATTAGAACGGGGCACAAAGGTAAAGCTAAAGGTTTTCTGTCCACAGTTCTGGCTGCTACATAACCTCTTATTCGCTTTTGCCCTAGACCTTACCCTCCAGGGTTTACCCAACTTTCCACTCTTCCCTAGATAATCCATAAACATTTCCTGACCTCTAAACCATCGATCATGAAATCTCTTCCCAGAATAATCCCCACCCCCCACCACTTATGTGTGTGTGTGTGTGTGTGCACGCGCGCGCCAGTTTCCACTTAGTAAGCTCTTCTTTGATCCTGCAGAAAATTACTTTTACCTCTCACTGGGCTTCTATAATACTCGGAACATTTTTCTGTTGTAGCGCTTAAACAGTGCATTACAATTATTTTGATTATATGCTTTTCTCCCCACACTGGACTTCATGAAGGCTGGGATTGGATCTTATCCATCTTTGTATTCACACTAAAAAAGAGTGCCAAATGCATTTGGGGAAAGGTATGTTACACAGAATTAAGCAGGTCTTTTTTTTTTTTTTTTTTCCCAGCGTAGGTCTGCTCATTGCCTGAACCATACAGAGATCCTTTCCCCCACAGTCCTTACAATTTTCAGGCCGTCTCTCTACAGTAGGTTGAATGGTGGCCCCCCAAAAGATACATTCACATCCTAGTCCCTAGGAGCCTGGGAATGTGATCTTATTGGGAAAAGGGTTTTGCAGATGTAGTTAGGGATTTT
The DNA here is from genome assembly GCF_011800145.1 of Mirounga leonina. Lineage (NCBI taxonomy): Eukaryota > Metazoa > Chordata > Mammalia > Carnivora > Phocidae > Mirounga > Mirounga leonina. Next base: position 30,757,031 of record NW_023270415.1, on the reverse strand, counting down.
GAGATATCACCCTAGATTACCAAGGTGAGCTCTAGATCCAGTGACAAATTTCCTTATAAGAGATAGAAGAGGAAAGACATGCACATAGGGGAAGAGGCCATGCGAAGATGGAGTAAGAGATGGGAGTGCTGCAGCCATAAGCCTAGGAATGCCTAGAGGCACCAGGAACTTAAAGAGGCGAGGAAGGATTCTCCGCTAGAGCCTGTGGAGGGAGACAGTCTTGCTGACACCTTGATTTCAGACTTCTGGCCTCCAGAACTGTGAAAGAATACATTTCTGTGGTTATAAGTCCCCCAATTTGTGGTGATTTGTTATAGCAGCCTTGGGAAACTCAGACAGTCCCCCTTTCTTAGTCACCCCACTGGTTGTGTTTGTATGTTAGTTTTTCATATAGCTCTGCACCTGTTCCTCTTACTTTACACTCTAATCTTGAGTGATCTCTTCCTCATCAGATCACCGAGTCTCTCATGTTTTTCCCCCTGATCCCGATCTTTTTTTCCTGTATCCAACTCTGTATCCAACTTGCCAATGCACACTTTAAAGTGGCTTTCCTACAGACACTGGCTATTTAAGTTGAATGCATATCTCCTTTTACTTTACAAAACTGCTTCCCCTCCGGGATACTCTATATTTTGCATGATGTGCACCAGGAGCACACTTGAGACTAATTTCTGACTTTAACTCCCATATCTGGTCAATCTCACAAGCCCTTGATGAATTTATTTTATTTTTAAAATTTTACCTTTGCAGTAAGATTTTATATATTGTATTGTGGTTATTTGGACATACCACAAATTTATCGTCTTAACCATTGGTAAGTGTATAGTTCCGTAGCATACAGTGTATTCACATTGTTGGCAGCACCTCTCCAGAACCTTTCTCCTTGCAAAACTGAAACTCTATGCCCACCTCCATCAACACAGAAACTCTCCTTCACCCTGCAGCCCTTGGTAACCACCTTTTTATTTGTTTCTATGACTTTGATAGAAATAGATACTTCTACTCATACTTCATATGAGTAGAATCATAAAGTATTTGCCCTTTTGTGGGTTATCTTTAAAATGGAATTTGTTCTCTTAACTATGGAAGGATTCCAGACAAACTGAAATTATTGAAAAGTAGGAAGAAAAAATTTAACTTGCCCACAGTTGGATCATCTCACACGATTAACTTAGTGCATTTAATTCCAGTCATTTTATTATGCAATTTTTTTCATATTTTTGATCAGAGTGTAAATAATTTTGTATACCCATAGATAAATGAATGAACAAATCTCACTGCTTTTCAAAATTGTTGGTGTTTGTTTCTAGACAACCCTGAAACATAAGTTCTCATCTGTTACCAATAATCCCCTAAATTAATTTCAAAATAGTGTTTGCTTTTCATTTTCACTTTGACTTGAACCAGAACCCAGACACTAAACTCATTCTCCCCTAAGTTCTTTTTCCATGGAGCCATCATCGTCATTAAAATAGCGTGAGCTGACATTTTCCCTTATGATAGCTACTCCACATTGCCCAAACCTGCTAAAGAATTATTACATGCAATTGTTCCTGGAATGTCATCACTCACTTTAGATTTCACAGTTGATGTTCATATAAGAAGAGTAAATTACTCACATACTGCCTAGCCTAGAGCTAGTTTCATAATGCACACTTAGGATCACAAAGCCAAAGATATAAGCGTTCTGCCTTCTATGACAATGCTTTTTTATTACTGAATATTTCATTGCAATCTTAGACTCTAAAGTGTCAAAATTTTGAAGTTGAATATCTTAATTGGAGATGATATTAGATTATCCCATTGATTATTTTGATAGAATAGTAAACTTGCTTCCTACAGTTGATACTAAAGTCAACCGTGCCCACCTTAGGGTGCAGTTGGCCTTCTCCACTGCAGCAAGGGATCAGAGCTCTCAGGTAGCCCTGCTCCCTCCCTCCCCTGGTTGTGCAACTTCTTTAGTCACTGATGTTGTGAAAGATAGTATTCCTATCTATCCTGATCACAATGTGATCTACTTTCTACTTCATCAGCAACAAGATTAGAGTTTTTCAAAAGTGAAGATTAAAAGAAATAAGACACAAAAAGGTTAGAAATGGGTGCGTTTGTAGAGTATGGTGTGTTGGCTCAAATGCACGTCTCTGGGTTACTGCAACTTGGGCATGGTCAGCATGCCCAGAGAGTTGCATATCGGTGATCCCTAACTTAGCTGCCACCTGTAGACTTGTGGGAACATCCAGCCCCATCCAGAGCTCTCTTATGGCTCAGTGAGGCATAGAATCCCATAAACTTCTCCCCACGCCCCACTCACCAGGTTGGTTCTAACTTCCAAATCATTGTGGGCTTATCTCCGCTGCTCAAATCATTTGGGTGCTGGTGCAACTCTTCCCTGACAAATCCATGTGCCATGGTTCAATTCAGATAATATTTTCCGAGGATGACACTTGCCATGATGCCCAGTGTTTCCCTACAAAAAGCAAGAAGCTCTGGTCTCCTTTGGAAGACTGAGCCAGTCAGGTTTTCAAAGAGTAATTTCTCCTTTTTTTTAAGTTGGTTCCACGCCCAGCGTGGAATCCAACATGGGGCTTGAACTCATTACCCTGGGATCAAGACCTGAGCTGAGATCGAGAGTCAGATGCTTAACCCAATGAGCCACCCAGGCACCTCTCTCCTGACTTTATACCTTCAGCAATTCACTCCAATCCTTCTCCTCAAGAGGAGAAGGTCAATGCCAATATATCTGCGGAATGGTCCATTTTCACCATTCTAACTGGATTTTATAAATAATACCCCATCAAGAAACTACCTTTATAGAATCAGTTCAGTTCTTGTTTCTGAGACTTCAATGACACAAAAGTAAAAATCTTGGGTGCAGAGGAAATTGTTTACCTTTCTAGTTTTATTCCTAGGCCTTTAGTGGGTCCTACCTATTACCTCTGATCATATGTCCTACTGTTTTGGGGTTGTTGTTTTTTTGGTAAACACAGGGGCCTCTGGAAGTCCTGTCCTTTTTGTTGAGCTGTCTGATAGAAAAGCAAATTCCCCACATGCCATCCTATCTCTAGATGTTTCCAGGCATGGTTGAATCTGGCAAACAGACTACAACATCTGAGTTTGTAGTGACCGCAGCATGGGAGGCACCTTGAAAGATGTGACAGGAGGCTCCTGGGAGGCAGCGCTTAAAATGACAGGCAAGTGGACTTTCAGCAAGAGGGAAGTTTGCGGCAGGTAGCAGGGACCCAGGCAGGGATCCCAGAGTCGGGGATCAAAGGCAAGGCTCCTGTCTTTTAAGGGAGAAAATGTCTCACAAACACAAGATAGGTTTTGAGCCTTTTTGAAGGTGTTACTATGTAAGGACTGAGCCGTAAGGAGGGGCACAGAAGCTTAGCCCTCTGCATTAGGTTGAAAACGGACCTGAGGTCTTAAGAAGAAGGTATGTTTAAACAAAACTAGTTCACGTTTCCGGCCCGGACAACACTGAGCTGATGCTAAATCCCAGGCTTATGGTAAAGAGCAGGATTTTTCAAATGTTATTGTACGTTAAACGATTCATCTAAGGATCTTTTGAAAAATGCAGATTCTGATTCAGCAGATTTGGAGTGAGTTCTAATAACCGGCATTACTAACAAGCTTTCAGGTGAGTCAGGTGCTACTGATCCATGGACAATATTTTTGGTCTTATTTTTTAAATTTATTTTTACATTTAACATTTGGGGAGTAATTTTATTTATTTATTTATTTAAGATTTTATCTATTTATTTGACAGAGAGACACACAGCGAGAGACGGAACACAAGCAGGGGGAGTGGGAGACGGAGAAGCGGACTCCCTGCCGAGCAGGGAGCCCGACGCGGGACTCGATCCCAGGACCCTGGGATCATGACCTGAGCCTAAGGCAGTCACTTAACCAACTGAGCCACCCAGGCATCCCGGGAATAATTTTAGATTTATAGAGAAGCTGCAAATATAGTACAGAGAGTTCCTATATACCATTCCTCCAACTCCCTCGAATGTTAACTTCTTACATTATGGTGTACATTTGCCAAAATTAAGAAATGGAAGTTGGTATGATACTAGCTGCTAAGTTATAGACGATTCAAACTCCTCCCGTTTTTCCACTAATGTTCTTTCCTGTTCTAGGATCTGAGTCAGGATCCCACATTGCTTTTAGTCATCATATCTCCTTAGTTTCCTTCCATCTGTGAGAGTTTCAGTTTTTCCTTGTTATTCAAGACCTTACAGTTTTGAAGAATGTCCCTCAATTTTGTCTTCACATGTCTCATGCTTTCTCATGACTAGATTTGGGTTATGGGTGTTTAGGAAGAAAACCACAGAGATGAAGTACCTTCTGACTGCATCACATCAAGGGGCACATGACATCGGTATGACTTAACACAGGTGATTTAAACTTGATCACTTGGTTAAGATGATGGCCACGAAGTTTCTAAAATTATTATTTCTACTGTTCCATACTCTCTTCTTTGGAAGTGAATCTAAGCGTGGGCTGTGGTTCTCAAACTTGAAGGGCTTGTTAGAACACAGGTTATAGGCTCCTTTCCCAGAGTTTCTGATTAAGCAAGCTTTGGGTGGGAGGGAAGTCAAGAATTTGCATTTCTGGGGTGCCTGGGTGGCTCAGTCGTTAAATGTCTGCATTCGGCTCAGGTCATGATCCCAGGGTCCTGGTTTCGAGTCCCACATCAGTTTCCCTCCTCAGCGGGAAGCCTGCTTCTCCCTCTCCCACTCCCCCTGCTTGTGTTCCCTCTTTCGCTGTGTCTCTCTCTGTCAAATAAATAAATAAAATCTTTAAAAAAAAAAAAAGAATTTGCATTTCTAATCAGTTCCCAAGTGATGGTGATGTTGCTGGTCCAGGAATCACACTTTGAGAACCACTGGTCCAGTGCATTTACCCTTCATTACTGAGCCTTAGATGAAGAATCACCTAGGAGACATTCTAAAAATTCATATTGCCAAGTCTGGTCCTTGGCAATTCCGATTGAGAAATCTAGGGTGCACACATGGGTTGGCATTTTTACAAATGCAAGTCAAGCTTGGGAACCACTGGAGTTAATGCTAACTTATAATAACCTGGTGAATGTGTAACTTTGGTGGCCTCAGGACAATGCTAAGGCAGCAGGTGGGGTTCAAACAGCTCTAACTGTGGGAAGAGAAGGGCATGAGAGCCTGGGAACCTAGCAGGATCTGAATCACAGGCCCTCTGCTTGCCTGGCCCTGACCTTGCAGTCTTACTCATACCTCCAGGAAGTCTTCCTCTTATTTTGATTGGTCTGAATCACATGATCGCTCAGAAGCAGACAGTACTCAACCCCAAGAACAGCCTGAAGTTAGCAATCTGCTGAAATTCTGAAACAGAATAAAGCATAACACTATACTATTTACCACTATCAAGTAATTTATTTTATCATCTAAATCTTAAAAATCCTTCAATATTTACCCCAAAGAAGTTGTATGATTCTGAATATTTCAAAAGAAAACTGGCAGGGAAAGAGGAGAGGATGAGAAACTAGAGAAATAAGGAAAGCGTTTTTCTTATATGAATTTCAGAAAAAAATTTAATTTATATAATTTTATTATATAATTATACTATTACTATTATTACTCAGTCTTTTATTATATTATCATAATTACTTACTGTTATTATTATCTATAAAAGTTACCTCTATCCTTGGTAAATAGACAATTCTTCATAAGTTTAAATGGTATTTTACATAGTAAAATAAGCTCCTTCTTTAAACATAAAATGGCCTAAGATTTTTAAAAATTAGTTTCTCCCTTTAGTAGTTTCACAGGGCTGCCATTACAAATTATCGTAACTTGGTAGTTTCAAATGACAGAAATTTATGATTTATTATCTTATAGTTTTGAAGGCCAGAGTGTGAAATTGAGGTGTTGGAAACCTTCTGGAGGCTCTGAGGAGGAATCTCTTCCATACCTCTCTCCTTTTTTTTTTTTTTTTTTTTGACAGAGAGAGAGACAGCGAGAGCAGGAACACAAGCAGGGGGAGTAGGAGAGGGAGAAGCAGGCTTCCCGGAGAGCAGGGAGCCCGATGTGGGACTCGATCCCAGGACCCTGGGATCATGACCTGAGCCGAAGGCAGACGCTTAATGACTGATCCACCCAGGCGCCCCTCCATGCCTCTCTCCTAGCTTTTGGTGCCTGCTGGCTGCACTTGGTATTTATTCCTTGGCTTATGGCTGCCCTCCAGTTTCTGTCTTGGTCAGTCTTCTCTTGGCCTTTGCCTCTGTCTCTGTGTCTCAAATCTCTCTCAACTTCATTCATGTGTCATTGGATTTAGGGAACACCTTAAATCCAGAATGATCTCATTTCGAGATCCTTAATTTCATTACATCTGCAAAGATCCTATTTCCAAACAAGGTCACATTCACAAGTACCAGGCGTTAGGACTTGGACATATCTTTTTGGGGGACACAACTCAACCTGCTATCCTTCCTACTAAAAAATATTAAACAAATGTGTGAAGAACACTGGTATGGAGCATATGTCACGTGGTTGCTTGCTTGTGTGGCCACGTGTCTCATCCAGCCATTGGGCCCCAGCTTCCTGTTGGCTGCTCACTTCCAGCTCTCTTGTGAACAGTGGGGGCGATGCGGAAACACCCTGAGTCTCGCGGATGGCCAAGGTGCAGCCTTTTCCCATTGTCCTCAATGAGCACCTACTGAGGAATGACCAGGAAAGGCTGCACTCTTCCCAAATCTTGTTAATGCCCTACAAAGCCCAACCAATACAAAAAGAGAAGCCACTCTAGAGTATTGTGTTCTATTTACCAAGACACTGAAAGTTTTGTGGTGGATTTGCCCTATTTCCAGGACATTTCCCTTCGAAAAGTCATTAAAGATACTTTTCTCCCAGCATGGTTTTAATCTAAGTGCATTAGTAGTGCATGAAAACCCTGAGAGCTTAACATCACTAGGGCGACTAAAAGGGTGGGAGAGTCAGGGCCACTTCTGAAGAAAGCTTTGGAGTTTAACAGGATCATTAGACCCTGGAGGTTAAACTCAGGATGAGGCCGACAGCAGGACAGCTTTTTTTACCCTGCTTCTTTCCTAATCAGTTTAATTCTTGTGACTTTCTGCCTTGCAGCACTCAGAGCAATTTTTAAAAATATTTCATCTATATTTGACTGATAGCCATCTCTCTGTCATGTAACTTTTATGAAATGCCAGAGCTTAGCTTCTTAAATTACATTTTCTGTTGGCCTTGCCCATGACATAATTATAAAAATGTCTTTTCTTGATAAAAAAGCTATGGAAGAAAAAATGTTATCCACCACTTTTCTATCCTAAGCACAGAAAGCCTACAAACACAGTAGCTGTTAGGATCCTGAGTTTTAAATAATCAAACATGAGACTCTAAAATGGGGGCCAGCAAACATTTTTCTGTAAAGGGCCTAATAGTAAACATTTTAGGCTTTGTGAGCCATGGGATATCTGTCACAACTACTCAGCTCTGCTACTGTAATGTGAAAACAGCCTTAGATAATATTCAAAGAAATAACTGTGGCTGTGTTCCAGTAATACTTCATCTACAGGGGCTGGCAGGAATTGGTACGCAGATCACAGTTTGCTGACCTCTGGTCTAAAATATCAACCAGTTCTCCACGTTTCTACTATACAGATATAGATATCTAGATATCTACATACCTAGATATCTATATACTCAAAGTTTATTGAATGAATAGCAAATGAGTAAGGCTTGCGTTTTCTTAGCATGCCTGTCTCTACAGGGTGCCCACTATGCCTTGTCCAGCTCCAGTACACTTCAAATTTTTAGTTAAAATAACCCAAGTCCAATATGCCACAACACTGTATGAAACTCTGATATGGTGGGGTTCTCCTCTCTCTTTTTCTGTAGGAAATTTATGAGACCTGTACTTCTGCTATGGCTCAATATAGCCCAAATACCTTTCTGTAGAAAGAGAATAGAGATCTATATGCATCATCCATACCTATGTCTATCTCTATTAGCTGGTTCATTGATAGCAATGGCAATGATGAGACTCTGAAGCAACAGGGACCAAACAGCAGCATTTTATTGCCAGAAGCCAAGGGGTTAAAACTACCATACCACCAGGGAAAGTTGAAGGGCACCCAAGTGGACTTGACCTGGAGGGAGATGTGGAGATGATTAAGAGAACACTATATCCCTAGAGATAAAATAGATGACTAGCCAGTGAGGGTGTTACTTAATATATTAACCAAAAGAAGGCAAGAATATATATATGAACAGCAGATTAAGGGTGGTAATCTCAATAGAAAGTCTTGATCTTTTGCCCACATCCCAGAACTCAGCCAGTTTTCAGACCCAAAAACCACTGGCTGAAGAGGTGGCTAAGTCCACAGGAGGAAGAATTTTGAAATACCGTGGCAAAAATATACTGTGTTAATTTCCGCAAGTTTCCTCAAAAGAGACTTATGATACTTACTTGAGAAAATACACACTATGGAAAGAGGAATATCCAAATATTTGGAAAGAGGAATATCCAAATATCGAATACCCTCAAAATCCTATATTGACTTATAGGATTTCAAAGCATCACGGTAGAGTGGAGGCATCCAGGGGCCAGGCTCTGAAATAAACAGAATCCCAGCCTAAGTCTGGCTCTCAGAAGGTCCAGTAAGTCTGTGGACCCATCCAGTGGGTCAACTCTCTGGTCTCCAAATATATGATTGGAATTGACACGTTTGACTGTTGAAGGAACCCCACCTTGACTTCTTCTCATTCAAACCAAATGGGAGCTATCATAGGGGGGAAGGTGAAGTGAGAGCTTCTAAAATGGCACCTCTACACCCCAATTCCCTCTGTCCCCTATTCCTTTGCCAGTCCTGGCTAAGACGGTACATCAAAATCCACTGTATTTGGTGGTAACGATGGGGAGGAATGAATGCTACTCTAAAGGATCTTAAGAACGGCGGGGGCGGGAGGGGGGTGGTCCACATCACAGCTCCATTTGATTTACCAGTCTGGCCACTGCAGAAACCAACTGAATCTCGGAGAATGACTGTAGGCTACTACAAACTCCAATAATAACCCCAATCATGGCTGCTGTGCCAGTCATGTTATCTCTGCTGGAGCAGATTAATATGGCCTCAAGTACATGTTATGGCATTCTTGTCTATCCCAATAAGAAAAGATCAGAAAAAGGAATAGAAACTGCATTTACGTGGAACAATATACATTTACAGGTTAGGGGCCTACATTACCTCCTGCTGGTGTAATATGATCAGATGAGATCTGAGCTGTCTGGATATCCTACATATCATGTTGATCAGGAGGATGAGCAAGAATGGCTAGCATACTGGAGGCGCTGGCAAGACGTATGCACTGCAGAGTATGGGAGTTTAAGTTGGTGGCAAATGAGTGAACTTCCACTGTTGTATTTAGGGATCCAGCTGGGTCAAGGGCAGTGAGAACATCTCTTCCAAAAGAGAAATCGCTGCATCTTGCCTTTGTACCAGAAAGAAGGAAACAAAATTCCTGGTAGGATCCTTTGGTTTATGGTGGCAACATATTCCACATCTAGGAATGTGCTCCAGCCCATATACTGGGTGACAGGAATAGTTCCCTGCTTTGAATGAGGCCTGGAGCAGAAAGTCAGAATTACAGTGCAAGCAGCCCTGCCTCTTGGGCCATATGATCTGGCAAACCGTAAGCCACTGGAGGTATTAGTGATGGGAAAATATGCAGTGTGGTGGAGAGATGAAGCCACAGTGAAGCATCATAACACAGACCCCTGGGGTTTCGGAGCAAGACCATGCCACCTGCAACAGAAACTTATACACTTTTGAAAAGAGTTCCTGGTGTGTTACTGGGGACTTGCAGAGACAGAATTCTTGATTATAAGGCACCAAGTAACCATGCGTCTGGAACTGTCCATTATGAGCTGGGTTCTGTTAGACCCACAGAATCATAGACTCAGGCAGGCCCAGCATTCCAAAATAAGATCAAAATTGTGCATCTGGAATTAAGGCTAAGCAAGACCAGAATATATGAAGTAACTGCATGAGCAGGTAGCCCAGCTCCTCATGTCACCCACCACGGGTGTACCAGCAACCCTCCCTCAGATCATTCCTCGACTTTGTGGGGCACTCATGTAACCAGCTGAAGGAGTAAGAAGAGCTTGAACAATGTTTTATGGGCAGGTCAGCTTAGTGTGTGAATGCAAGTTAAAAACAGGCAGTGGTTTAATTACCCTCGGGGAGGGAGGGGGTTTGAAAACAGTGGTGAGGAAAAATCGTCCCAATGGACAAAGCTCAGAGTGGTGCACCTGTTACTCATTTTGTGTGGAGGGAGCAGTGGGCTGAGGTGAGAATGAAGACATACGCATGCGTAGAGGGAATATTCTGATGGGCTGGTCACGGGTCTGGAAGGAAAAGGACTGAAAAATTGAAGTCAAGGAAGTTTGGCATCGAGGAATGTGGATGTACTTGAGGGAACGGGCATAGTGTGTGAAGACTTTTGACTCACATAGTAATGGACACCAGAAAGCATTCATCACAGAACAGGCAGGGAGCAACCAAGCAGACACATGACTAGGCCAGTGCACATCAGCCAGTCTTTGAATTGACATGATGAGCACATGAACAGAGGAACCACAGGGGCAGAGATGGAGGCCATGCCTGGTCTCTATTTTACTGATACTTCTCTGAAAGTCTAACCTGCCAGCAATAGAGACCAATACTGAGCTCCCAATATGACATCTTCTTCAAGGAGGTGATTTCCAATAGTTGATTTCCTTATGTTGGAGGATTAGTGTGCATCCAACACATTTGACATTTTCTTTAAAAAATCCTAGGAATTTTAGTAACTTCAGTGCCTAATTTTAATATCTTTAGTACCGTCAGTGGTGAGTCATTTACTGGCTTCAGCCTCATGCTGTTCAATTGAGTGGGGATAACTATAAATTGTACACATTAATGTAAAAAAAATCATAATGGTAAACCTCCTAACACATGAAAGGAAAAGAATCAAACAAGCTATGGCATCTTTTTCAACCACAGTTGGAACATTAAATCAATGGTGTATGCAAAATTGCTTAGTCTCATATTGGGCATATAATACTAAGTGCTCCATACGTGTTAGTTGAATAATTATCAGTAGGACCATTGGCCTGGATAAGTGCTTTTACAGATATTTATAGATATTGGAAATTTAACATTTTAATGGGAATTGTTAATAAAATGCTATTCTTTTCTGTCTTAAAATAATTTTATAATTTCAGTTTTTCTTAGTAACTCTGTGTTAGCATATGGACATCAAGCATTGCCTAGAATTAACAATGATGTTCTCAGAGCTGATGGCATGTGTAAGGCTGTGCTTGTCTTTTAACCTTGGAAATCTCCTCTTCTCTAGTTGGTGTATTTCCTATTATACTCCTTATCCTCTGTTCTGATTCCTCACAGATATCAGTGGACATCAGAGTGTTTCAGTCAAGATTGAAAGGAACAGAACCTAGCCTAAATTAAGGGGGATTTACTAAGAAGATATTTGGTGTTCTCATGGCAGTGATGACTCTCTAAGCTTATGGGAAATTGAGCTGACATCTGGAAAAGCATCAGGAACAAGGCTGTGTGTGTGTGTGTGTGTGTGTGTGAACACAACCTCTTTCCTTCCTTTTTTTTTTTCTATGTTTCATTCTCTTGCTCAATATGTACATGGTTTAAAATGATTGTTCTAGCCCTCACTAAATTTAAGTTTTTAGTTCAAATGCCAAATCATCTATGAAATCTTTCTGGGTTTTAGTTCAAATTATCAAGAATGAGAGTGTGATAAGATCTCTAAACAGCTGATAAATTGGCTTATTCTAGATCACCCTTGGTCAGAGAAAGAGAAACAAAGACCTGGAGTACAGGTGTCCTAGGGCATAAACATAGCTGCCTAGTTCCCCTTATGCATTGCTCTGTGTGTGTGTGTGTGTGTGTGTGTGTGTGTGTGTGTCACCGTTCTTAGGGAAGGAACTAGAATTTATAAATCTAGTTTTGATCCTAAATTAGAGATGGAAAAATTATATCTGGTCTTGCCAAAAACTGTTTCCATTTTCATCTTGACCAGCTTACATTTGAGAGTTTTCCTGCTCTGGATGATATTAAGAAAAGATGACAAGGATTAGAGCTCCTAACCTTTCCCCCTGACTTTTCTGTACTATCCACAAGAATTGTATTAAAAACACTATTTCAGGCAACAATAACATACTCATCCTAATGATGCTATTTTTCTTTCAGATCAGTTTAGACAGAATGGTTGATCGGCTCCAAGGAACATGGAAATCCATTTCTTGTGAAAATTTTGAAAGATACATGAAAGAGCTGGGTGAGCCATTTTTACCTGCATATCATAGCCAGTAAAAAGGGGAGATTGGATAGCACAGAAACTTGGTCTGTATGGTCTCAGATTAATCTTGGGCCCCTCTCTCCAATAGAAACATAGAAACAATCACATAGAAATTGGTTCAGGACCTAGATATAGTTCTATGCAAAATTAGTTTGTAATTGACAGAATTCTTGCCCTCATGTAATTTACCATGGGTTTACATAGATAAAACACATAAGCATCATATACTAAATGGCAAATTATTTCCATAAATAATTTAAAGCAAAAAGTCATAATTATTTTTTAAAAATAATCATTTTTACAAGGATTTGCTCTAAATCTTTAGACGATCTTCAGAATAGATCTTGTTTCCCAGCTGAGATGGCTGCTGGCCTTCCTTGGTGTCTGGGCACCACACTCCGATCTCTGCCCCTATTGTCACATTGCCTTCTCCTCTTCTGTAGTCTGATGTCCCTCTTCCTTTTCTTATAAGGGAAGTTTCTTATAATGAAATTGTGATTACATTTAGGGTCCACATGGCTGATTAGTTCCCTATCTCAAGATCCTTGAGTTAACCATATCTACAAAATCCCCTTTGGCATATAAAGTGACATTCACAGGTTCTAGGGATTAGGGTGTAAGTATCTTTGGGAATCATTATCATCTAATACACCACAACTTGTTATCATGTTTCACAATATGAATTCATGAATCATATTAGAGTGTTTCTCCAACTTATCTTCTCTTAGAAATTTAAGTATTGTTGTACATGTGATGCTATTTCTTTAGAAAATAGTCCTACATGTACTGCATAAAGCTGTGTGTGTAAGAATGTTCACTATAGCATTACTTGTAATAAGAAAAAGTGGAAACAAACAACATGTCCCTCAAGAGGGAGACAGATGAAATAAATATTAATATATACACTCTATAAAATATTATGTAGCAATGACAAAAATTTATATCTATGTGTACTGACACAGAAAATCTTTAAGATATAGAGATGGGGAAAAGTAAGTTGAGTAACAATTGTTATAATAGAACATTTATATTTTTAAAAATTCTATATATAGTGGTGATGGTTGTATAATATTGTGAATGTACCTAATGCCACTTTTTTTTTTTTAAGATTTTATTTATTTGACAGAGAGAGACACAGTGAGAGAGGGAGCACAAGCAGGGGGAGTGGGAGAGGGAGAAGCAGGCTTCCTGCCGAGCAGGGAGCTCGATGTGGGGCTCGATCCCAGGACCCTGGGATCATGACCTGAGCCCAGGGCAGATGCTTAACGACTGAGCCACCCAGGCGCCCCGTACCTATTGCCACTTAATTGTATGCTTTAAAATGGTTAAAATGATAAATTTTATGTTATCTATATTTTAGCACAATAAAAAAATACATGATGGAAAAAACAAACTCTATATATGTACATATTAGAATATAAGTGAAGAGATAACGATCTTAAATAAACCATGTCAAAGTATTTCATCTGTATAAATGAGTGCATTTTAAAAGAGGGAGATTTTTTTTTTATTATGTTCAGTTAGCCAACATATAGTCCATCATTAGTGTTTGATGTAGTGTTCGATGATTCATTGGTTGCATATAACACCCAGTGCTCATCACAACATGTGCTAAGAGGGAGATATTTTATCAAAATAGGAGCTTTAATAAAATTTTCAAAGAGGGTCATGAACCAACAAGATCAATAACTACTGGGCTAAAGAAACATGACAACCAGTAGCCAAAACTAGAGATTAATTTTTTTTCTGCAAAATATAACCTATTTTAACTTATAATGGTAGTGCTACTAGCTTCAGATATTTGAATTCATGCAGCATTAAATCTGCTTAACTCACAGACCTCCTCGTTAGTAAAGAATTACGCAGTGAACATGGGTTTCTAAAGCCAGCAACAGATTTAACTATGGTGTCCTTTCATCTGGTTTCCAGGAATAGGACGAGCCAGCAGGAAACTTGCCTGTCTGGCAAGACCCACTGTGACCATCAGTACACAGGAAGATCTGATCACTATAAAAACCAAAAGCATCTTTAAAAATAATGAGATCTCCTTTAAACTCGGAGAAGAGTTTGAGGAAACCACACCAGGGGGCTATAAAACCAAGGTGAGGCCTTCAACACTCTTTCAGATACATTTCATAAGAATGTCAATTTGAAATCATTCTAAGTATGTAAACAATTATAGCAAACACATCCAAAGTCTGTATTAGATAAACGTTGGGCTAAAGCCTAAATCTGAGGATCTTAAATTTTAATATACATACACATCTCCTGTGACGCTTGTGAAAAGTGCCTATTTGTAGGTCCCATCCCCACAGGCTCTGATGTCTGGGGTAGGCACCCGAAGTATTTCTGTGTATTTCTAACATTCTTTTTTCTTTTTTTTAGTTAAAATTTTTTTTTTATTATTATTTTTTTTCATATTCTCGAGGTCCAATTTTAAAAGAATACATAATTACATCATACATGCTAGATAAATGGGGTATTATTCTTTCTTCCAGGTTAGGGGTTATTTTAACAGCTGATTGAGTGAAAAAATAAGAGATGACACTCAGCAATAGGATAAGTCTTCCAGTCCAGTCTAATACTAGACTATGTATATGCAGGGTTGTTTTTTTTTTTAACATCTCTTAATTTTCAGGTTTATGTATTTCTAACATTTCTGATGCAGATGCTTAGCAGACGCATTTTGAGAATCATTTCCTTAGATTCTTCTCTCAGAAACAAAAGTTCTGCCTTCCTACTTTGTAGCAGTTTTCTATGGATAAAGTTACAATGAATAAAACTTATATTAACCAGTTCAGGTGAGGTTGTGCCTCAGTACCACGTTAACCACAGGCCCCAGTGGCTTAACACAATGGGAGCTGCTTTCTAACTTAGTATACATATTCAGCATTGTGGTGGGTTTGGAGAAGTTTCTGTGCGTGCGGTGGAGAGCGGGCAGGAAATGAGGGCATAGGATATCTACCCCTCTTCATTTCTCAGGGAAAAGAGAGTTTTACTTATTCTTCAAGATAATATCTTTTTATTCTTATAAAACTTTTCCTCCCTCAGAATAATCAGCCAACAAATTTAGTGTTGACAAAGTCTTAAAATATAAATAAAACTGTAAACACCATTCCAAAACTGCCTGAGAATATCACAACCGCTGAAAAGGATTTGGTCCTTGATAAAATGTTGGTATTCAAATGTGACAGTCTGAGCTGAATTCCGTTTCATCTGTTTTCAGAGTGTGGTAACCTTCGATAAGGACTCTTTGATTCAGGTTCAAGACTGGGATGGCAAAGAGAACACCATAAAGAGAAAGTTGGTCGATGGGAAAATGGTGGTGGTGAGTGAGCTGTTCGTCATTATTTTCGTCACCTGCTCTAACACCTGTATATAAAATCATTCAAATAGCTTGTTATAAAACAATAGAAGTCAATGTAATTTTCTTTTTTCTCTTGCTTTATAAGAATGGGGGAAGACATTGGCAGATAAATATAATAGATATAATATTTATGCATGATCATAAATATTATAAAATGCGCATGGGTTGAGGAACTAAAACGCTAAAGAAAATAAAAAAGTTGTGTCGCCTAATTCTTTGACTTGCACATAAGCCAAAACCAGCACGTATTTGTGCAATGAAGATTTCAGCAGGGATTGTGAGTTGTTGCTAATCCTTTGCTCCATACAAAGATTAATTTCTCACTGTTTTCCAGCTCAACACCAAACAAACACATGAAAAGGAAATTTAAACTAATACAAAGCTTAAGTGGTGTCTCCTTTGTGTATGGATGAGTTGACACAATTAAAAACTAACATTTCTGTGGCTACCATGTTTGCATGTTTTCATATATTATTTACCTAATCCTCACAATAATTCTGTGAGGTAAGACTAATTAGCTTATTTAACAGTTGAGAAAACTGAGAGTCAGCCACTGACTTACCTAAGGCTATTATTACCTAAGAAAAACATGGTGCTGCTGGGATTAAAACCCAGGCTGGCTTAATTCCAATGTATACTTTTTTGAGTCCATTCTGCTCCCTTTGAGGATGGCTTCTCAGGTCATCTTCCTCCCTTCTACACAATGGAGGGAAATATGTCAATGATTCTTCTTCCCAAACCCCCAGTTCCACTGAAATGAATAAAATGACAATTTTGGACATAATATCAAATAGTTCTAAGGGAATATGTAAGAATTATGTGGAAGTAAAAAAAAACCTATCCTCATTTCTTAATGTAAGGATTTTTTTTCTTTCAACAATGAAGAGTACATTTACTTATAAAGTAATAAGTGGAAGACTAAGGATACTTGATTTTATTTTTCCTTATAATGACATTAATCACCAAACAGATATGTTTTTAATTCAGTAGGAAGAATATAGATTCAGAATTCAAAATGTGCATTTCCATCTCTGCCATTCGGTACTTCTGTGACTTTGGATGAGTCATTTATCCTCTCCAAGATTGAGTTTACTTGCCTTCAAAAATGTAGGACTGTCTTCATGGTTTTTTTGAGAGAATTAAATACCATCATGTATATATTAGTGCTCTAAAAACCATAAAATACTACATCAATGTAACTTAATGTTATTATTTGAAAAATGTAGGTTATATAAATTAGCAAAAATGCTTCACCATAGGCATTTAAAATGTTTTAACAGACTTCAAATTTTATACTATTTGCCTTGTTTTTTGTACATAAATACATACACATTATATATACACACCATATATGTATAACCACATATACCATATATATGATTTGTCATACATATATATAGCGCCACATATACCATATATATGATTTGCCATTTGTGTGTATATATATATACACACATTACATATATACCATATATGTTAAACCACATATATATATGATTTGCCATTTTTGTATATATACATATACACACATTACATATATACCATATATATGTATAACCACATATATCATATATAACATACAATTTGCCACTTTGTTAGCAAAATCAGCTAACAAATAGTTGGTATCTATAGTTGTCTACATAGATCTCTTTTCAAGATTTTTAAAGAATGTGTGTATGGATAGTACTTAGTTTGCATTGTTCTAAAAGTCAGTTTCACCTATAATACTGAATTGTCTCATCTTTCATTTGTCTTCTAGGAAAGTGCCGTGAACAATGTTA
Organism: Mirounga leonina; assembly: GCF_011800145.1. Taxonomy (NCBI): domain Eukaryota; kingdom Metazoa; phylum Chordata; class Mammalia; order Carnivora; family Phocidae; genus Mirounga; species Mirounga leonina. The sequence goes on along the minus strand of NW_023270415.1, from coordinate 30,739,518 downwards.
TCTGCACTCGGATGTACGAGAGAGTACCAACAAACTCAGTCTGAAACTCTTAAGCACCCCCAAACTGTGATCCAAACTGCTGAGGTTGTTTAAATAAAACTCCAAAGTGAAATGTTACAACTGTTAATATGAGAGAGCCTGTGCACAAACATTGGCAATTCTGGTTTGCTTACTTTATATGGCTGTATTATATACCACCTTGGTATTGGGAGCTCTGGGAAACCACGTGATATATCCTGTTCAACTCCAGGCTGCTCTAATTCATTCAGAAAGGCACTTTATGTTGATTTTTTTTCTCATTAGGCATATTTTGTCAATCCTTTATATTCAACATGATCTGCACTATATTGGGAAAATAGTATTAATTAAAAAAAATCGGGGCGCCTGGGTGGCTCAGTTGGTTAAGCGACTGCCTTCGGCTCAGGTCATGATCCTGGAGTCCTGGAATCGAGTCCCACATCGGGTTCCCTGCTCAGCAGGGAGTCTGCTTCTCCCCCTGACCCTCCCCACTCTCATGCTCTCTCTATCTCATTCTCTCTCTCAAATAAATAAATAAAATCTTTAAAAAAAAAAATCTTCTTGGGGTGCCTGGGTGATGCAGTTGGTTGAGCATCTGACTCTTGGTTTCTGCTCAGGTCGTAATCTTGGGCTCGTGATTTCTGAGTCGTGGAGTTGAGCCCCACATTGGGCTCTGTGCTCAGCCGTGGAGTCGGCTTGAGATTCTCTCTCCCTCTGCCCCTCCCCACCATGCTCGTGTGCACGCTCTCTCTCTCAAATAAATAAATAAATCTTTAAAAACAACAACAAAAATATCTTTTTATAGGTGCTGGAGACACATCAGAAAACAAAACAGACGAATCCATGCCCTGAGAGAGCTTACAATCAAATGACATTGGAGGCTGTTTGGAATGATTCATATTTCAGATTTAACTTATTATAGTATATGATGATTTGTATTAAGAAAGAATTTTGTGTTAAATGCTCAGAATTTTTAATTTAATGTCGAAATTATTACATCACGCACTGATATGAATAGAACTCTATAAAGAAAAATTTTGTTATAAACATCTATGCTAATTTCACTGAGCATTTTCTAACATAACCATTTATTTTGTGAGCCTCTCAGTGTTTTTCAATTCCTTGCACACCAGGGCAATTATCTAAAATTAGTAGTGTGCAACAATTTAAAATTAATAGGATGAGGACCATTGGAAGTACTAACTTAAGCATTTACCCATCTTAAAAGAATTGGTATGTAAGAAACTATTTTCTGTCTTATTGGTAAAAATTTATGCTTAGATTAAACTTATAATTAACAAAGAAGCTTCATTGGATCATAGTTTGCAGTTCCTTTTTTTTCTTTTTACCTTTTAACCCCCTTCATCCACTGGGAGAAATGGGTGAAGGGGGTCAAAAGGTAAAATATTAATTTTTTAATAAACTAGCTGGGACACCGTGTGTCTCACAGGTTATACTGCAATGTACGTGAGCGAATAATGCACAGGTCTGCAACTAGAGCAGTAACTGACAATCTAATATATTAGCAAGCTTTTTTTATAGAAAACACATACTATTAACATCACACTAAAAGCCAAGGCAAAGGAGAATATTCTGTTTTATTAGCACCGAACCTTATGCAGTTTAGGACAGGGAGGGATTTCAGGAACTGCGTGGACTGATCACTTTATTGTGTCGATGGAGAGACGGACCCAAATGGGTAAACTGTACATTTCCATAGCACCCTGATGGTTTTAGGAGGACCTGGAACCAGAACCCATATTTCTGGATAGTTCATCTCACAGCTGTTAACAGAGGGAATCAAGATAGAAACAGGTTCACAGTGTACAATTACAGATCAATGTAACACTACATCCAACTAATGAAGAAACAAGCTTCCCTTTATTTATTTATTTATTTTAATTTTTAATTTTTTTTTAAAGATTTTATTTATTTATTCATGAGAGACAGAGAGAGAGAGAGAGAGAGAGGCAGAGGGAGAAGCAGGCTCCCAAGGAGCAGGGAGCCCGATGCGGGACTCGATCCCAGGACCCCGGGATCATGACCTGAGCCGAAGGCAGACGCTTAACCATCTGAGCCACCCAGGCGCCCTCCTTTATTTATTTTTTTAAAGCTTTCATTTATTTATTTATTTGAGAGAGAGAGAGACAGAGCACAAGCAGGGGGAGAGAGAGGGAAGAAGCAGGCCTCCCGCTGAGCAGGGAGCCCGATGGGGGGGCTCGATCCCAGGACCGAGCCGAAGGCTGACGCTCCACTGACTGAGCCACCCAGGCACCACTATCCTTTACGTTAAAACCTGTAGCAGGATGCCCAGCTTGGTCCAGGCGATGACATAGAGTTTGACTGTTGGGACTCGTGACCCGTTCACTGCTTATTTGCCTCAATTGATATATTAGGGGATCTTGGAGCTCCAGTGGGAGTGCGAGAAGTGCTTGTTTATTTTTCGGGTACTGAAATGGTGAAGAAGATAATGGAAGGCATAGAAAAACATCCTCTGGCTGCTTGGACTGGATAGAGAGGATCACAGGCTGAGGCCGAGGGAGCTATTTTCCCACCACCCTGTGGATGCTGTGCACCCAAGCAGCCTGCTGCAGGGCCCAGGGACAGCATGTTGCACAGAAATTGGAAAGAAGCATTCTCCCGCCTGAAATGGAACCCAGCGCTGCTCTGATACCTGAAGGGTCAGTGGATACGGGAGCTTCACACACAGTGCTCTTGGCTTTGGTATGATGTTGTAATTGAGGATTTACTGCACATTCACCATGTACCCAGCACTGCATGAGAAGGGTGATCAAAGGAGAGCTAAGTCGTGTTCCCTGCCCTTGACTGACTCGAAAGAGAAGAGATCTGTTTAAAAAGTATCACATTGGCACGTTCATCTCAGGAATTTATAAATAACAGATTAAAAACCAAATGCTTTCACTTAGAGAGAAAGATCTAATAACACTTTCTTAGTGGATAGATAATTGCCTTGCCCAGGTGAGAAGAAAACTAGCAACAAGGGTGGCAGAAGCAGTAAGAGTGTGGACAACAGCCTGGCGAGGGAGGCACACATGGGCTCTAGTGCACACCTTATCAGGACGTCTGTCTTAGGGAGTGCATCCCTCCATGCTGCAGCCTCCATGCACTTTGCACCCATTCCGTTCAAGTCAGTAATCAATATTTAGGATATATAGGGAGTGTGAACTTATTCCTAGAGAGGCATAGCCTGTTCATCCTAAGCCAAGAGAAGTTTTTTGCATTTTTTTCTTTTCTTTCTTTTTTTTTTTTAAGATTTTATTTATTTATTTGAGAGAGAGAATGAGAGAGAGAGAGAGAGCATGAGAGGGGGAGGGTCAGAGGGAGAAGCAGACTCCCTGCCAAGCAGGGAGCCCGATGCGGGACTCGATCCCGGGATTCCAGGATCATGACCTGAGCCGAAGGCAGTCGCTTAACCAACTGAGCCACCCAGGCGCCCTCTTTCTTTCTTTTTTTCTTTCTTTCTTTCTTTCTTTCTTTCTTTCTTTCTTTCTTTCTTTCTTTCTTTCTTTCTTTCTTTCTTTCTTTCCTTCTTTCCTTCTTTCCTTCTTTCCTTCTTTCCTTCTTTCCTTCTTTCTTTCTTTCTTTCTTTCTTTCTTTCTTTCTTTCAGAGAAAGAGAGAGAGCGCACATGAATGGGGAGTGGGGGGCAGAGGGAAAAGGAGAGAAAGAATCTTAAGCAGGCTCCATGCCCAGCACAGAGCCTGACACAGGGCTGGATCTCACAACCCTGAGGTAATGAACTGAACCGAAATCAAGAGTCATACACTTAACTGACTGAGCCACCCAGGTGCCCCAAGTTTGGGTTCTTAAATATCATATTCTTTGATTTAGATTTGGCCAAAATATTAGAATAGAAATCAGAAAACCACCTACTACAGAAAGGGAGGATATTTTGGTTTTATTTAAACAGTAGAGTTAACAATGTTGAATAGTTGAATATTTTCTAAGTAGACAAATTTGGAAAAATAATGTTCTATTTGAATAATTCAGCTGACAGTAATCTGAGATGAAAAAAATAGGACAACAACAATCATAATGCACTGGTTTTTCACTCATTATTAAGTGCCAGACACTGTCTAGCTCTTTTGATGCATGCCTTGTTTTCTTTTCTGTGAAGTATTTACAAAAGTATAAACTAAGACTCAGGGAGGCTCAATTTCCTCAGCTGATCAATACCAGGGCTTGGGTTCAAAAGTGGGTCTTTGGGACCCCAAGCCCATGTTCTTTAACCATTGAGCCACAATCCTTCCCCGGAAATCACGAAGTTATGAAAGTTTCTTTTAGAGTCTTTCTATGTTAAATGCATAATTAATACAACTAACCTGAACCCAACCTAAACTCTCATTCCCTAAATGATTAGAAAGATTACCTTTTGGAGCTGAAGATTTACAAAGCAGAAAATAGCCAAACCATGACTAACGTATCACCTATATGAGACAGACTTATCAGGAGATTCTTTTTTTTTTTTTTAAAGATTTTATTTATTTATTTGAGAGAGAGAGAATGAGAGACAGAGAGCATGAGAGGGAGGAGGGTCAGAGGGAGAAGCCGACCCCCTGCCGAGCAGGGAGCCCGATGTGGGACTCTATCCCGGGACTCCAGGATCATGACCTGAGCCGAAGGCAGTCGCTTAACCAACTGAGCCACCCAGGCGCCCTATCAGGAGATTCTTTTTACTTTATTTTTTATTATGCCTCCAAAGGCAGCGCTAGAACATACAATCTCCTCAGTTGCATGAACAGAGAGGGATGCAAAGAATCTCAAGGTGACCCAGATGGGTGGCCAGGGAAGTGATTTGCTCAGCTTGGATGAGGAGCTCATCTCTAGACAAGCCCCTGTGGCCAGGAAGATGGCTTCAGGGGAGAAGACACCTATTCAAACCACAGGTTTATGTGGGACGTGGAAAGAAGGGAGGGGGCAGTGGGAGCCCCTCAGAAGAGACGGGCTGCTGGGCAGACAAGTCAATGGACCTCAGAAGAGATGGGCTGCTGGGCAGACAAGTCAATGGACCTCAGAAGAGACGGGCTGCTGGGCAGACAAGTCAATGGACCTCAGAAGAGACGGGCTGCTGGGCAGACAAGTCAATGGACGCCCACCTCAGATGTCATGCTCAATAATTCCCCCACTCCCCAAGATATACAAATAGTCATGCCTCTCTTCTTCTACTACTCATACGGTTTTATATTTTACATCAAAATTTTTAATCCATTTGGGATTTATTTTGATGTAAATATAAAGTATACATCTAATGTATTATGCCTTCCAAATTGGTATCTAAATGCCCCAGTGTACTATCATGCCATAACTGACGGAAATAAGACCTGTGGCAATTACACATATTTTCTTCCTTATTTGTATTTTATTTTATATTTATATGTGTATTTATATATTTCTATATACTCATTAATTCATTTTTCCTCTCTCTGTTTCCCTTTTTTCTTTTCAAATTAAACTTAAGTAATTATTATTTTTTGTTGTTTTTAAAGATTTTATTTATTTATTTGAGAGAGAGAGAATGAGAGACAGAGAGCATGAGAGGGAGGAGGGTCAGAGGGAGAAGCAGACTCCCTACCGAGCAGTGAGCCCGATGCGGGACTCGATCCCGGGACTCCAGGATCATGACCTGAGCCGAAGGCAGTCGCTTAACCAACTGAGCCACCCAGGTGCCCCTAAACTTAAGTAATTATTAAAAGAAAAATATTTCTACTAGTACAGGTGACGTTTTTGTGTGAACTTGAATCTGAGATGAAGTAAGGGTCAGAGCTGCTGCAACCCTTTTGCCACTGAAAGGGGAGAGCCTGGAACTGCTAGAGGCCATGACCAGACACCAAATCTGCAGGTGCTTGATCATGGACTTCCCAGCCTTCAGAACTATGAGAGATAAATTTCTGTTATAAGTCACTCAGTCTATGGTAGTTTATTATAGCAGTCAGAACAGACTAGGACACCAGGCAATTTGTGTTTTTAAACTTTTGACTCCCCTTCCACCCATTTCTTCTACTTTCTACCCTTACCTCTGGCAACTACCAGTGTATTCTTCATATCTATGAGCTTCAATTTTTGGTGGGTTTTTTGTTTGTTTGCTTTTAGAGGTTTTTTTTTTTTTTTTTAGATTTTACATATAAAAGAGATTTATAAGAATCAAGGAAATTCTTGCTCAATGTGCTAAACAAAATGAATAAAATCTAAGAATCTGAGACCAGAGAAGTTGGACTAAGACACACAGAAGGTCTAGTAAGTTTTAGCTTAGCATTGATAGATGAGAATTCTGTTTAAGAATTAAAGTTGAGAATACTGTTACACATTTTGAATTTTGGGAAATTTTCATATTTATACAGTATGGAGATGTCATGGAAATATGCATTTAGTACCAGGTGGGGCTATGAGGATCATAAAATAGAATTTCTCATTTGAGAGACTAGAGAATGGAGGCACCCTTAATGAGGAAGGTGACAAGGTCTTGTGTGTGGTCATCCCAGTTCTGACTGACCACTGGTGTGTCATGTGGGTTTGCTCTTAGCAATTGCTATAGACTATGTGGAATCCTGTAGATAAAATCAAAGGAAGACTGAAGTCACAATCCTAGAACTACTTTGACCAGAATTGTTGATGAGATACGACATTTAATTAAGTGAATATACTGGATCCAGTCCAATGCCAGAGGAGAATATGACTCTTGCTGACAGAAAAGCTCATTTAAGCTTTATGGCAAAGAATTATACCTTCCTTATTTTGTGATATGAGCACTTTGCTAAGTTCTGCAAAACTTACTGATTTAACTTTGGTTACCAGCCATTTTTGAACACTTTCTTTTCAATTAATAGAACTTTTTGCCAAATAAATGATATGCAGATGTGTAAAACAGATGAACACAGAACTCTTCTGTTTGTGTAGGAGGTCCCAGAACCCCACCCATGATTTTGTCTCCCTTACCCATATTCTAGAGGGCACCTTTAATTCACTTCCTATTGCTGAGAGCTACGTTTGTGAGAGATGTTGTGGAGTTGGGACCCAGATCTCTGAGAAAGAGTCTCTAGATGGATGCTAGTTTCTCTGATGTGGTACCATGAGGTTGCTTCTGAGAGGGTTGGAAAACTGTAAACCGAAATCAACTTCAGCTACTAGAACCTACTGCTACTGGCAGTCTGAAGAAATATTGCTGGGGTCATGCTGATAGATACAAAAAATATGGCATTTGAGTAAAGATATGAAAGCAGTTAGGGAAGGAGATAGGTATATAAGCAGATCAATTAGGAAGTGGTAACAATATTCCATGCATGTGATGATGGTGACTTGCACTGGGATGGCTCTGGGGATAGGAAGAAGCAGTAGATGGCAAGTAGTAGTAGGATATATTTCTTACTGAGGGTTAACAGAATTTACTGATAGATTGAATTTGAAAGAAGGAGAGAGTTAAGGATGATTTAAAACTTTTTGGTTTTAGACATTAGAAAGATACAAGTTATTAAGTGACATTACATCTAAACTATGCCAAAGTAATTGTTTGATTTTATAAATTCACTGAAAAACTTAAGAGAGGGAGACAGAACCAACAGAAGTGATCCCAAAAAAGTGGCTAATTTATTTATTTAGAAAACATCAGAGACTGGGCACCTGGGTGGCTCAGTTGGTTAAGCAACTGCCTTCGGCTCAGGTCATGATCCTGGAGTCCCGGGATCGAGTCCTGCATCGGGCTCCCTGCTCGGCAGGGAGTCTGCTTCTCCCTCTGACCCTCCTCCCTCTCATGCTCTCTGTCTCTCATTCTCTCTCTCAAATAAATAAATAAAATCTTTTAAAAAAAAAAAAAAAGACTACCGTTTAAAAAAAAAAAAAGAAAACATCAGAGACTTCCCTTTCTGGCAGTCATAGAGTAGCAGGGGCCAGATTTACCTCTCCCTGAAACAACAATAAAAGGACAAATTATATGAAACAATGGTTTTCAAGACCCAGAAATTCAGGGACAAGAAGAGTGATCCATGAGAGGAATGAAACACATGAGGTGAACTTGGCCATTGCCCCCTTGTACTCAGAGGAATACAGACACCAGCTCAGCAGCCTGCTCCTTCTTCAGAAGTCTGAATCCCAGCTTCACGGGATGCCTCCACCAAACGTTTAAATGCTAAAGCCCCATCTCTTTCCCTTTGCTCCTGCAGCTGCAGGGAGAGTGGCTGAGTCCTGCAGTTTCCTATCTCTAATACCTCTGTGCAACTCTCAGTTTTCTGACATCAGCTTCACAGTTCCTTATGCTAAAGTCCCTCTGCTGTGCGGTTTCTACTCATTCTGACTGGTATAAAGTTCCTACTATGTGTCAAGCCATCTACTAGGTCCTTTACACTTAAGCCTTAGAGAAGTTATGTAATTTCCCCTGAGGTTATGGAAATGCTAATGGTACCCCCAGGATCCAAGTATATCTCACCATAAAGGCTTTGCTCCCAGTTAAGAAGTAACACCATAGTTGGATAAAGGGCTTTTGAAAGAAAAGAAAGGCTTTCAGCATTACTCCTGGGATTACGGCTAAAGCCAGGATTATTTCTATTTATGTGTTACTTTTTGTTTTTAAAGATATTGAAGACTAGAAGGCTAGAGAAGGGATAGGAGAGTAATTTGATCTCAGGAAGTTTATAAATATTATTTCAATGCCGATAATAAAATATTGGAACTTCCTGTGGTTTTTGGTAGTGGTGCTTGTGGTGACCTTTGAATACCGTACCCAAGTTTATCAAATGTGGACCACAGCAGGGGCGCCTGGGTGGCTCAGTTGGTTAAGCGACTGCCTTCGGCTCAGGTCATGATCCTGGAGTCCCGGATCGAGTCCCGCATCGGGCTCCCTGCTCGGCAGGGAGTCTGCTTCTCCCTCTGACCCTCCCCCCTCTCATGTGCTCTCTCTCTCATTCTGTCTCTCAAATAAATAAATAAAATCTTAAAAAAAAAAAAAATGTGGACCACAGCAGCTCTTACATGCGAGCTGTAACATCTTGGGTTTGCCAGTCTGTATTTTGTCTAGTCCCTTGAGGAAAGTCTAAAATGTATTTCAAAATAGTAAATTCTTGGTGGGCTCCAACTTGCAAACACTTGGCTGACTCAGAACAGCTCAGTAGGCACAATTTTGAATTCTGGGTCGAGCTTCTTTCTTCCCTTGCAATAGTGCCCTTCATTTGTTTGTTTGGTTTTTTGTTTGTTTCCTAGAGAGTTACTGTATCCTGTACAAATACAGAAATATAGAGAGTTATCATTTTGTGGTATGGACAGGTATCAACATCTCTTCTCAATTCTCTATTCCCAGCACCTACCTCCATTCCCACTACCTAAGGACTGGCAAAGGGGAAAAACTATGCCCTCTTCCACATTAGCACCCCAAATAAATATATATATATATTTTAAAGACTTTATTTATTTATTTGACAGAGAGAGACACAGCGAGAGAGGGAACACAAGCAGGGGGAGTGGGAGAGGGAGAAGCAGGCTTCCTGCCGAGCAGGGAGCTTGATGCGGGGCTCGATCCCAGGACCCTGGGATCATGACCTGAGCCAAAGGCAGACGCTTAACGACTGAGCCACCCAAGCGCCCCCCAAATAAATATTCTTAAAGAGCACTGTTATAAAAATGGAGGGTATGCATTATTGAAATGAACTTGAATTCACACTATGTTATATGTACAGATGAGATAATAAGGAATTTGGGGACTTCATTTCTGGCCATGATATGGTGACAAGAATTGTACTTGCCCTTGAAAAATAAATGGCTAAAAAAATGGGCAAAGTATATGAAGTAGCTATTTCCAGGTATTGGAGTACAGGAAAGACATGATGCCATAATGCCTTAGAGAAGGGAAACACTTCAGGTGAGCTCCCACCATTGTTTCCATTTTCCACCCAGGGACACTTCCCCCATCAACTTGCAGAGGGAGGGATTACAGGAAGAGCACAGTGGGCTCACTGAGTTGGGGTAGGGAGTTTGACACAGTTGGAGGATATGGGGCAGGGTTCTAGACAGGAAGGATCTACAGAAAAAAGAGCTCTAGAAATCTGTACTAAGGGTCCCTTTTATTTTGGCAAAGTCCTTAGCTGCACATGTGTGGAGTGAAACTTCAGAGGCCAGGGAAGGAAGAGCCAGAGGGCTGTAAGCAGAACAATTCAGAGTTTCTACAGGGCTGGGAGTTGTTTAGCTCTTGCCAGCCAGAGTGGAGATCCTTGATCCTCAACTAGGGCATTTAAAAGAGACCCCAGAAGGGTTCCATCTTGGAACTAGGGCTATACTATCCCTAGCGTAAAGGTGAGGTCAGATGCATTTTAACAAAGCTCAAAAAAAAAGGCTTTAAGGAGGATCAAGCCGATCTGCCAGTAACTTAAATTTCTATAAGAACTAGGACCAATACTCTTTAAAGGAAGACAAAATTCAGGCGCTCAACAGTGTTACATTCATAATGTCCACGCAGCCAATTCAAAATGATTAAACATGACAAGAAGCAAGAATGGAATCCATACCTAAGAAAAAAAATCTGTCAATTAACAGACTGAGAAATGACAGATGGTGGAATTAGCAACCATAGACTTTAAGATTACTTAAAACATATAAGTATGCTGAAATGCTCAAGGATTTAATGAAAATCTGAGCATAATGAAGAGATAAATGGGAGAGAAAACTTCTAGAAAGGAAGAACACAGTATCTGAAATAAACATCTGCTGGATAGGATTAAGAAGAGATTAGAAACCAGAAGAAAAGATTAGTGAACCTGAAGACAGAACAATAGACTCTATTTTGGCTGAAGCAGAGACAGAAACAAAGACTGGAAACTGCTTTTGGCTAGAACACTCCCTCCTCCACGTTTAAACACCTCCCAGGTGGGAGGGGCAGCCACAAGCCAATGACTGTTTGATGTGGGTACAATCATCCCAGGATGGGGTCACAGCTGGGAGCCTTCAGAAGCCTCTACTCCTGGCAGTTGGGTGGGGATGCATAGCTTAGTCTTGAAAAAGGGATTAGAAACTATACCTCAGCCTCACTACACTGCTTTTTTTTTTTTTTAATAATCTAGAATTGACTATGAAGTGTTACAAAAACAAAACCCCGATTTATGCAAATCCTTCTGTAAAAACCCATTTAAGAAGGAAAATTCACAATGGTCTTTTACACTTACTTTTGATACATAGACTTCCTCTAAATTCTTACTATATTTTTTACAAGTTTATCAAGTGAGTTTATATGTAACTATACATTATTTGGAAACAGCTGGTTTTTTCTTGATAAATAAGCTCTAAGAAGGTAGAAATTGTTGTTGTTGTTGTTCATTGTTGTATTGCAAGTATCTAAATTAGTGTTGTGTATACCTAAGTAAATGCTGAAGGAACAACTCAATGAATGGATTGGGCTCTATAATGCATGAAATAGTATTTCCAATTGTTTTCCTCAAGGTGGTGCTGTGTACTATAAAGGGTCACTTAAACAATGTCATTTTATTCCTAATATAGCCTTGATATCTAATAAATTTCCTTTCATTATACTTTTTTTTTTTTTTTTTTTTAGTTTAACCTTCCATCTTTCTGACCTCCTGATCTATACTGCAAGAGGCTTACAAGATTGTCAGGGGTGTTGGCTTTCTTATCTTTTCCTCCCACCATTTATCTCTACCTAATTTTAGAGGCAAACCTTCCTCTGAATGCTTCTTGATATTACATATATTGTCTCATTTCCACCTACTATGTCTATCATTTATTATAGCAGGATTTATCTGACAGCCTTTGATACATTTAATGTTAAATTTTCCATTTTTCTGTTTCTTATTTTTTCCAGATGTTTGTCTAGTATTTTTCCAACTTTGAATTTTAAACCAACTAGTCTTTTTTTTCCAAAAAATAATAGCTTTATTCAGATATATTGGCATAAAATAAACTGACATTTATTTATTTTATTTTTTTATTTTTTATTTTTTAAAGATTTTATTTATTTATTTGAGAGAGAGAGAATGAGAGACAGAGAGCACAAGAGGGAAGAGGGTCAGAGGGAGAAGCAGACCCCCACTGAGCAGGGAGCCCGATGTGGGACTCCATCCCGGGACTCCAGGATCATGACCTGAGCCGAAGGCAGTCGCTTAACCAACTGAGCCACCCAGGCGCCCTATTTGTTTATTTTTTGAGAGAAGGGGGGAAGAGGCAGAGGAAGAGGGAGAGAGACTCTTTTTTTTTTTTTTAATTTTATTTATTTATTTGAGAGAGAGAATGAGATAGAGAGCATGAGAGGGGGGAGGGTCAGAGGGAGAAGCAGACTCCCTGCCGAGCAGGGAGCCCGATGCGGGACTCGATCCAGGGACTCCAGGATCATGACCTGAGCCTAAAGCAGTCGCTTAACCAACTGAGCCAACCAGGCGCCCGGGAGAGAGACTCTTAAGCAGGCTCCACACCCTGTGTGAAGCCCCATGCGGGGCTTGATCTCACAACCCTGAGATTATGACCTGAGCCGAAATCAAGAGTCAGACACTTAACTGACTGAGCCACCCAGGTGCCCCAATAAAGTGGTATTTAAATTATACAATTTAATGTTTAACATATGCATTTACCTTTGAAACTATCACTATAATCAAGATAATGAGCATATCATTACTCTCAAAAGTTTCTTCATTTCCCTTAGTAATCCCCCCAACTCCATCCCTCCCTTTCCCTACCCCACCACCTGAAGGCCACCACTGATACACTTTCTGTCACTATAGATTAGTTTTTATTTTCTAGAGTTTTATGTAAATGGAATCATACACTATTCACTCTTTTTATTCTGGCTTCTTTCAGTCATCATAATTGTATGTATCAATCATTCATTTCTTTTTATTACTGTCTAGTGTTTCATTGTGTGAATATACCACAACTTGCTTATCTATTCACTTATTGATGACTCGGGGGGTTCTTCTGAGTTTTTGGCTATAACAAATAAAATTGCTATGAACATTTGTGCATAGACTTTTGCATGGATGCTTTTGTTTCTCTTGGGTAAACATCTAGGGGTGGAATGGCTCAATCTAATGGTAAATGCATGCTTAACTTTTAGAGAAACTGTCAAACTGCTTTCCCAAGTGGATGTACTATTTAACATTCCCACCAACAGTGTATGAGAGTTACAGTTTCTTCACATCCTTGCCAACAGTCGGTATGGTTTTAATTTGGCTATTCTATATATGTGTATGGTGGTGACTGTCCTCTTTTTATTTTCAGTGTCTTATGTTTAGATACATTCAGCTTTTCATGATTTCCATAAAATCTTATATATGCTGACCTTAATTATCAGACACAAAGGACAAAATATATGAATGAAGAAAAAATGTGTTTTTTTAAAAAATGGAAGGAGTTAGTTATTCTTAAAATGGTTGACCCTAGATAAAATACGACCCATGTATTAAGTATTAGCCTTGAATATACAAGGGACTAGTATAGATCTAGGAGAAATAATATGAGAGGTATCCTGCAACCTTTTCCTCATTATCCTTCTACCTTGTGCTATCTCCTTCTATCAGGAGACCTCAAATGATAACATTTCCCCGTTTGGCTCTTCAAAGTTTCTCTGACTTCAACAGCCCTGTCTTAAGACCAAGTATTGCTTGGAAAAGGACTACTTTAATTCTAGCTATCTCCTAACACTGGATGAGTTCAAGTCTTGCAAGGTCCTGTAGGGAGGGGAGTCTCTATCCTCTTTAAAGATTTCAGGTTTCTCATCTGTGCAAATACTGGCTGAGCTCTGGGGAGCACAGAAGTGCCCCATGCCTATTCCACTCCTGAGAATTTACTGACTTAGCATAGATATTGTGACTTCTTTCACAGTGTTTATGCAAGACATGTATCCCAAGCACAAATTAATGCAAATAGAAAACATCTCAATTAATCATAACAAATGTAAGCCAATATTTGTAAACTACGTGAGCACAGAAAATACATTCTAATTTATCTTTTCTATCCCCCTTCTTGCATTCTCCCTTTTTCTCAATGCCTGGCACGTGGTGTTGGCAGGGGTGGAGGAGGTGGTTTACATGAAAAGCTAAGTATTTAAAATGAACTACATAGTATTTTAAAGTTAGCAAGGTGGGAATCAAGAATTTGATAGAGTTTAGCAAGGGGTGTCATGCCACCTTAATGGGTTACCATGATCAAGTTACCACTAAGACTATGCCTTAATCTCTTCAACCGCAAAAATGGGACAATGATTGTGCCCAAAACATAGGGTTGTTGTGAAGATTAAGTTAATTTATTCTACACGAAGTTCTTAGAATGTTGCTTTTCACATTGTGGGCACAAGAGTATTGCCTATAATTTTTATCAAAGAGCTCGAATTCCAAAAATATTGCCTCTCTTTAGTGCTGCACTTGATGCATTCCCTTAGCCCCTACAATGTTACTATAGCTAGATACTTTGCTTTCCTCCTAACCTCTTAATGAGATTCTTTCAACATAGATCTTTGTTAATTAGGACATAGGCTAGAGCTTTCACAAAATGGAAACTTCTATAATTCTATTATCCAGATTAAAGTTTCCCAACTCCAGCGTGCCTGTTAAAAATCAGAACATCTGCAGTGGGTAAGGGCATGTATAGGGGTCTAGCAACTTGCATTTTTGAGTTTACCATTCAGGTAGATATAGATAAGCACAGTGTTGAAATAAATGCTTTTATTAATTAGGGATCATGACCTTTTTGTTGTTTTCACAGAATCTTAGCATTGGAAGAAGTGTTGGGAAATCTCTAGTTCTCAGTTTCTCTAATCCAGAGAAGACATCTCAATTTCCCAAATTCTCATGGTGTAAAGGGCAGAAATAGTGCTAAAACTTCTTGGTTCCCTGTGCTCTTTCCAATACGTTGTATTCTTCTTGCAATTTCAATTTAATTTTGAGGTTAATTTCTTTATTGTTAAATCAATGTATTTGGCAAAAAAAAATTAATATCTTTATGTTATGATTTTTCACTCTTTGGGGGATAGGAAAAACACTGTTGAGTGACAAGCAGAGCCAATTAAGTGTATTGATTCTGGGGAAGAAACTGAACTAAAATTCACATAGTTGTGTTCCTTTCTTGGATAAATAAACATATATAAGAAAACATCACAATCATTATAATCATCGTCTTGGCCATCATTAGCATCGTCACCGATTGTTAGTTCAGTCATTAAATTTAATTAATTAATATCAATCCTTGAAAGTTTTAGCAGGTCTTCTAGGACCTGTGAGAGATACAATTATTGATCAAATATTAAGAACACATGCAAGTTAGTTGAGTCAAAGGACATTGGAAAAGAGCTTCAGTCTAGTGCCATAAATATACTTGCCCAGTTCAGGCAATTATATAAAAGTTAGCAAATGGATCTGAGACTTTCTACTCGATAGGACTAACCCTGTAAGAGAAGCAAGATGTACTGAGAAGATATTTTCTCAGACTTCTCTTGACTAGAGCTATACCATTACGCATCTACCATGGAAGGGGTTTCAGCACCACGTAAAATCTGACAAGTGAAAGTTGAGAATGGAAAAGACCTACTTCACCTCCAACCAATTATTGCCTTTATTGATTCAGGGCCAAATTATCTATTAGGCACAAAAGCACAGAGTACATGCCCATGATATTTTTAGAGACCGATGGAAGTCTTTTAATTTCTTTTAAAATTATAAGAAAAAGATTTTTTTTTTTTTTAGAAAAAGAAGAACTTTTAGGGTCATATATATGTTTTGTTTCTTATATTACAAAAAAACCCATTTTTAGGCCCCATGAAAATCTATTACATTTTGACTAAAACAGAAAAACTTAAATATTGAAATATTTAAAATAATATAAAATAGTATTAATATGAATATTATGGTGGGAGGGACCTATGAAAACAAAAAGCAGCCCATGAAGGTCATAATGCTGCCCTGCATTGATCCATTGACTTTCAATATATTTGCCATTGCTTGATGGATTTATCCATTGCTAAACTTCGGTTCCAGTACCTTTTTAGGATGGTGAATTCTAGTAAACTCTGTAAAGAACAATGCCGCTGGACGTAAACTTTTGATGGTTTTCTAGTTATTTGCTAAATTGTGGCCAATGGAATATTTCTAATGTCACTTGCTCTCTTAGCTACCGATTTGTGCCCCAGTCCCCACATTTTCCTGGTTTTCTTTCCTACGGAGCGCACTCTAGAACACTCAAACAATACTGAATAGATAGATGGCCAAGGAAACCTGTCATGGGATCAAATAATGAAAATTTGCAGTTGCAAATTTCATTAATATTTGGTCATTCAAAAGAGTGAAGTTAAGTTAATGGTGCACCATTGAACAGCAATGATCTTTTAGGGAGATTTATGAGATTCCTTTCTGCCTGTCACACCTGTGTACCTTGAGTGAGAAGTAGAACAATGTGTAGAGAACTGCTGGAGAGACACCAGGACTCATTCTGAAAGCGCTAGAGCTCAAGTTTAGGCCCTCCCTGGACATCACCAATCTCCAGTGAATTTCTTTATGAAATTACCTATTCAGAAGATTAGTTTTCTCTTTCTAATTTCAGACCTTAATGCCCCAAAGTTGAAAAGTTTGAGTTAAAATAAAAGAATAACACATTAAAAAAAAAAAAAAAAACCAAGGATCTTAGAAGCTGGCAATTAGATAATAATTAAGCATTACCTCGTACCAACTTTAAGACTAGGAGCTAATTATTGCAATTCTGCATTAGGAGGATTTTTGACAAGGGGCTTTGGATATAATGTAGCAGATAGACCTGATTTAAAGAGAAGGCAGGGTTTTGAGGGGGCGGGGAGCTGAATACTACCTGCTTCAACGTCAAAAATATAACTTATACATTCCTGTCCATCTTTGGGCAGCTTGGCAATAGCTGATTTGCTGATTACATCCATCTTTTCCTGCTCCACGTTATCTTTCCAGCATGTTGATTTCCCTTGTAAGCCAGAGACTGGTTATTTCAGCTTAGCTTTTTAAAAATTCTTTTGTAGTTTAATTAAATCTTCTTGTTTTTAGGAAATGCTTTATACTCTTTCTGAATTGAAGAGCCTAAAGGTCTAGACACTGGAGGAGAGTTAACTGCATTTAGGTAATAAAAGCCAAATTCCCGAGTTCCTATCTATTAGAGACAAGAGTTTGAAATCTGTGCCTAGCAGACTTTTCAGAGGATCTATTTCACGATTATTGAACATGCCTGCTAACGTGATTATAAAGCTGTTTTAAAATGATAGTTTACATAGTGTTGGTCAACATCACTGTCATCAACAAGGACAATCCAGACCCAGCTGGGAGTCATAACATAGAATTAGGAAAGGTTGTCACCACAAAGCAATGGCCTTCTCGGGCCCAATCAGTGCTGGAACCACAAGTCCTTCAAGAGTTCAGAGAAGAGAAGGGAGTAAACCCAGGGTGGCAGCAGATGGGAACAGTTTCAAGGAGGGGATGGATTGTAAATGAGAGAAGGGGTTGAAAGAGGGACCTGGGGGGAAAGCGATGGTATAACCACAGGGAAGCAGGAATGAATCATCAGTAATGATTGATGAGAAACATAAGTAATTGAATGGCAAATTTTACAAACATAAAGGACAGGAAGAGGTAATCAGATCTAGCCTCCTAGCTTTAGGAAGGTAAGGTCTTATTATCCCATTTTACAGATAAAACATCTGAGGCCAAAACATCTGGAGAGGTCAAATAAGGGGACTAAGTCCTTAGTCCAGTGATTTTTCCAAACTTTCAGAAGAGATTTTTAAATGTAGATTTTGGGGCTCAAACCCTAAGGAGTCTGGCTCAATTGGAGGGTGGAACCTGGGATGTCTATTTTTTGTGATACCCTCAGATGGTCTCCAGATGGGAGAACCTTACTTGGGAGATGGTGCTTTGATATAATAGGTACTCAGGGAAAACCCTTTGCCATATTCATATTTTAAGATTAATTCTAATAAGTTTTCATTAACTCTGGGTAGATGGACAAATAGGGTTTATCCCATCACTGGCATTCTTAACCATTTTCTTAGTCCTCAAATATTTTTTTCACAACCAGAAAATGGAGGCCTGCCATCACTGCTCAGGAATTTGAAAAGATGGACAAGTATGTAGGTCCAGGCTCCTCAATACAACTGTCATGATAAGGGTCCAGCGGAAGACCCAAGAATGTAGAAGACAATAGAGTACTGAGTTAAAACCCTAGGTTTGAGTCCTGGTTTGCCACTTACTGCTATTGGTGCTTGTTTAAGTATTTTAACCCATATTTTAGATTATCATCTATATAATTGGGCCAATAAGACTTCCACCGATTATGTGCCAAGATTCTGGAAAGGACAAAAGGAGATTGTGTGGCAATTCTCTAAAAATATGAAGACCAACACAAGTTTTTGAAAAGTTATAATAAGGATCAATTACTTTATGTAATTACTATCATATTCCTACCATAAGTAAGCCATTGTAGCAGTTACAGGGAAGTAGGATCCTCAGCCCTGCTCTCAAGTCTGCCAAAATCCCATAAATGAGTTATACCCTTCCCAGTTTGCTATTCCTATCATTCTGTGGTCCCTGACACTGATCAGAGTATGCGGCCACCAGAAAGCAATGTCTTGACTGTCCCCTGCTCCAAGGTTAAGACATGGAACAGTTAATGGGAGGTTGAAAAAAATTATAAATGTTTTATTCCTTTTGCTACCTCTTTTTTCCTCTTCCTCTGTAGGCCGAAGAGGTCTGGGGACTTGCGTGTATTCTTGGGAAATACGACACTGGGAAAGTTTTAAAAAGGCCATAGTAGGGGCCTGGGAAAGGAAATGCAGAGTTGCTAGTATATCTCCTTTAAGATCAGGCTCCTTAGGAGAAGTAAAGGGTCTTTTTGAAGTTTCTGCATTTTGTGGCTTATCTCATTAGGGCTAAAGTCATAATAGTGATGGTGGACGGGAGAATGTATGTTTGGCTCCACTTAAGATGGACCCTAAGCAGAGGGATAGACAGCTACATCCAAAGCTAGATTCGAAGCAGTGACGGAATCCTATCTAAAACAAGTTTACAGTGAGCTATGGTTGCTGAAGTCATGACAGGACAGGTGTTTAGAAAGTTTCTTCCCCTCTTTGACTGAGTTTTAGTTGAAAAGAGTGCAGCTGAAACTGCAACCAGAGGAGGCATTATGTTTCCAGAAAAATCTCAAGGAAAAGTATTGCAAGCAACAGTAGCAGCCGTTGGATTGGGCTCTAAAGGAAAGGGTGGAGAGATGCAACCAGTTAGTGTGAACGTTGGAGATAAAGTTCTTCTCCCAGAATATGGAAGCACCGAAGTAGTTCTAGATGACAAGGATTATTTCTCATTTAGAGATGGTGACATTCTTGGAAAGTATGTAGAGTGAAATTAATCATTATTGAAATGGCATCACGTGAAGCTGCCCATTCCACTAAAGTTGTGAAATCTTTCATCATGTAAATAATTTCCATGTCTCTGTTTTATAATAAACTAATGGTATCCAAACTAAATAATAATAATAATAATAATAATAAAATAAAACAAGTTTACAAACAGTATAAGTCAGGATGTGATTAGTGCAATGGTATTTCAGAGAAAGGAGGCTGCTATCAGCCCTGTGGGAACAGAAGATAACAGGACATGTATTTTTGCAAAAAGCAAATGACAGTAAAACAATGACACAGCAGTAAAGAGAGTGAGGTATGGAAAACCACAAGACTACAGATTAAGAGACCTCTCCATGTGATCCTAGCCAAATCGTACTTCTGGGGGCCCTTTATCCCCATCTTAATTCACTCTCCCTTCATCCTTCTGAATTAGTATTAACTGCATTAGCCTTCTAATGGTCTTCTAGTCACAATTGCCACTCACTCCTTAAACCAGGTCACTTTGCAACTAGAATTACCTCATTAAAACTCGAATCTGATTTCACAACCAACTCTTTTTTTTTTTTTTTAAAGATTTTATTTATTTTTTAGAGAGCGAGCGAGCGAGCAACAGCATGAGAGAGGAGAGGGTCAGAGGGAGAAGCAGGCTCCCTGCTGAGCCGGGAGCCCGATGTGGGACTCGATCCCAGGACCCTGGGATCATGACCTGAGCCAAAGGCAGTCGCTTAACCATCTGAGCCACCCAGGCGCCCCACAACTAACTCTTATTGGAAAGACTTTATGACTTTCCTTTTGGTAACAAATGCCTTCACCTGATCTACGGCTCCAGATCCCCCCTCAGCTGCCCCCCCCCCACCTAGCCCCCCTTTACCCCCCCCCCCCCCCCCCCCCGACTTTTGGCACTAAAACATGTGCTTTTTGTTTTGTTTTGTTTTGTTTTTTTAAATCACTGCACGTATATGCCTATTCACACTCCCTAGAATGCTCTTTCTTTCCCTCTTCCTCTAGCTGGCAAACCTGTGTTATCCTGAAATACTCAGCCAGAGTGACACATTCTCAGTGAATTCTTTCTTGACTCTCTGGATGAACTGGTCCTTCCCTAATAATAATGGATTAAATACTTCTAGATTGCAGATTTTTCATTTGAAGGCTTTTCTGGAATTTCCAGGCCAAGTGGGTTGGCAGCCTATTATTGGCAGGCTTATGCTTCAAAATGAATTCTCCTCTTTATCTTCCTGGAGGTAGAACGGATAGTTCATGTGTGTTCTTGGACTATTCTCTTCACATGAATGCTTAAACAATAGGAATTATAAGAAGGCTCACATTTTACCGCAGGCAAAAAGGTCACCTCTTTTGTACTTGTAAGTTCTTAAAAGTGTGGGGGGGTGGGAGGGATGGGGTGCTATGGTGAGCGCTGTGAATTGTGCAAGACTGTTGAATCACAGATCTGTACCTCTGAAACAAATAATGCAGTATATGTTAAGAAAAAAAAAAAAGAAGAAAATAGTAGGAGGGGAAGGATGAAGGAGGGGAAATTGGAGGGGGAGATGAACCATGAGAGACGATGGACTCTGAAAAACAAACTGAGGGTTCTAGAGGGGAGGGGGGTGGGAGGATGGGTTAGCCTGGTGGTGGGTATTGAGGAGGGCACATTCTGCATGGAGCACTGGGTGTTATGCACAAACAATGAATCATGGAACACTACATCAAAAACTAATGATGTAATGTATGGTGATTAACATAATAAAAAAGTAAAAAAAAAGTTCTTAAAAGATCTCTTGCTGGAAGACTGCCCAATTGTTCAACCATGGTAAATTAAAGCAAAAATTTTCAGAGGCTACCATTACTCCTTTGAAAAATGTTCCAAGAGTACCCTTTCATCATTTGGAAACCAGTAAAATCTCCCTCCAATGTGCAACAGAGTTTCTGACAGAACAATGAGCTTTAACAGGTAACCCCAGGGAGCATTCATTAAACTGAGAAGAAATCAGTGGTGGAGCCAGACTCACTTTTAGTGGTAATTAATGGCACAATGTTCTGTTTCTGTAGGACTTTCTTTCCCCTTTGCCTCTTTAAATCTCATTTTAAGTCACATAAACTATCTCTACTATAGTCATTGGACCTGGTTCTGGTATGGTGGACAAGGTCCAGGATCCATTTTCTCATTGTTATTTTAAAATTTCTAATTATTATTTATTATTTAATTACTCCAAAGTTCTTATTCCACCCCAGATCTCCTCCCACCCCCAAAAGATCCTTTATTGGATTAGGTCTTTTTCAGGCCTGATAAGCCTCACACATCCTGGCCGATGAGCAAGTGGAAAAATGATGACCCTTGCTTTCTGAACTGGAAACACAAGTATTACATGGTTAAAGGGAGTTCCCTAGATTTCTGAGGCAAATGAGAGAGGAGCTAGAAAAGGCTCTGACGCGAGTGATTAGATCAAAGGGTAATCCTTTGTCCCGAATCAGGCAGCTTTCTGCATAGCACGCACTTCGTAAAGCATCAAGTTAAGAAGTGCTGTGGTCATCGTTCGCCACCCCTTCTCAAGGCCATCTCTTATTAGCAGTAAGTTGTCAGAGGGACCGTTCCTCTTTCATCTCAGTCTCTTTGTTTTCGAAAGCTTTCTGCGGTAATTCAATTCAACAGAATGGCAACTCAGCTATCCCTTTGTAATTACACCAGGAAGGATTTGTGACCAATTATTTCATTTATTCTAGCAGCAGAAGGTTAAGTTACCAGGAAGGTGATATTAGGCCATGGGTCCCAAAGGGTGGACTCCCTATTCAACCCTACACCTTCAGATTTCTGGAGGGATGGGGTCTCAAAGACTATTTTTTAAAAAGTTCCCCAAGCCAGTTACATGATTAGTCAAGTTCAAGAACTACTTGTCTAGTGGTCTCTTGCCGGGGCTCTCAAAGTCAGTATCCCCTGGGGAGCTGGCAAAAAGCACAGGGATTTTCAACTGCAAGGGATTCTGATTGCTGGGAGGGGTCTAGAAATAGGCATTTTTAACGAGCCTCCTGGGTGCTTCTGAAACATGTGACCAGTGTGCCTCACTTGAGGAAACACTGCTCTGTTCAGGGTTTAGCAAAAAGGAAGAAGAAGGGCAGAGGTTGTGATACACTCAAGAGGCTCAGAAGTTGCCTGCATAGGGTCAGTTCCAAAGGTCTTCCCAACGCTGTGTCTGTCTGCCTCCGGACCACACCAATGCCTGCCTCCGGACCACACCAATGCCAGCCAGCGAGAGAGAGTGAGGACGGAGAGGATGACTGTCAGGGACAGGGCTGGGATCCCTACAGTCTCCTGCTTAGGATTAGGCTGGGAGGATCCCAGTTTAAAAACAGGAACCAGACAGACGCTAATGTCCTCCCTTCTGATCTATTTCAACAGCTCCTCGCTGGCCTCCCTGGCTTGCCTGCCTCCTTTCCCCCAATTTGATTCCAGCTCCAGCTTCCATAGTGCTGCTACAATGATTTTTGTAAAAAATCACATGACTGTGTGGTGGACTCTTCAACTTTCAACCTCAGGCTGAAACATGATCCATCCTGTCAACGCTTCTCTGACCTTTCCGAGTAGAATTATTATTCCCTCCAAAACTTGTACATACGTGTACTGTAGCACCTATTACTCTGTATTATGTTGATTTATTTTAAAGTCTAGTCCTTTCAGTAGACTGTAACCATGTTTTAATGTTATTATCATTGATATTAAAAAAAGTAAAAGTAATAATAGTAGCTACTATACATTAACTAATTACTATTGCAAGGTTCTGTGCTTTATGTTTTATGAATTATCTCACTCAATCCTTTTAACACCTGAAGAAATAGGCCTTGCCTATAGGAAACAGCAAGCTAGTGTTAGAACAGGGGTCTGTCTGCCTTGAGAGTAGGCATTTTGCATTCAGTAGGCACTTAGCAAATACTTGTCAAATGAGTATATCATTGATGTGCAAATGAATGAAGGAATAAATGTGCCAACTTCTCAGGAAAGTTTGCCGATTACTAAGTTATGGCTGTTGCTAATTACAAAATGATCTGCGAGGATTTCTTGGACAGTATTTGTATTTGAGGAGAGATCAAAAAGGAGGCACCAGAAATGGCTTTTATTCTCTGAAAATTGCTTCTTCAATAGCAAGCCTCAAAAAGAAGCTAGAAGCTAGACATTAAAATAAAATGGGGGGAAAAAAAAAAGGAAAAGAAGACCTTAAAAGCCCAGTTGGGGGAGGGAAGGTGGGAACGGTTCATGGTTATCTGTGACCTGTTAGGCCCTGGTCAGTCATGATGCCCCTCCCTGTGGTTCAGGCCACTTCATCCTTTCCTGGATCCTTTCCCCAGCTGTGCTGTCCGCTTCCTCTGGGTGCTCACTTAGAGACAGCCTCACCCCATCCTCTGATGTTGCAGCCCAGGCTCCAGAGCATCAGTGTCTTGGTTCTGGCAATCAGGCTTCCTTCTTGTTTCTGGGACCCAAAGCCTACTCTGTCGACTAGTTCCGGTGATCAGATTGCTGTCTTACCCCGAAGGCTGGGCTTAGTTATTGCTAATCAGCCTCCTGGTCAAGTCCCGAGTAATGGCCTGACTTCGGGACAGCGCTACGTGCCTGGGACCCTGCTACGTGCCTGGGACCCTGCTACATGCCTGGGACCCTGCTACCTGCTGACGGCAGCTGCTTGCCTGATCTCCGAATGCGCTTGTTGGCTGCAGTCGAAATGCCACAGCTGGCGTGCCTGCTTGGCTCAGAGCGGTCGTCTGCTGAAGGTGATGCTGCTCCATAGGGATGGCCGCCATCCATCTAGTTCTTGCAGGGGCTACACATGTCGGTACACTGAATAGGGATACGATAGGGAACCCAACCTCTGCATTCTTCAAGTCTTTGATGCTGACACTAATATCTACAATCCTTCCGGGAATGCAGTATTATTTATGACTTACTGCCTTGGTTGCTGGGAAGGCTGGGGCAGAGGATCCAAGAGACGACCCCATCAAGAAAATCTAAGGAGATGCTTAAAGCTGTCCGATACAGATAGTGAATATTGTAACTTCTAACATGGTAGACGTTGGACTATAATTTAGGGAAATAGAATAACACTGAGAAAATATAATTTCCATATGGAAAAGAGCATTCATATAAAACAGAGTGAACTGCATTTTGTTTCTGGTTGAGTTATCTATATAATTTTGGACAAACCATACTGGGGACCTATTTCCTCATCCATAAGATAAAACGGATGCGTTAAAGGCCACTGATAGCAGCAGAATTCTATGACTTTCCTAATTACTTTGTGCTGTTATTGTAAAGTTGTAGCGATTGAAGGAATGTAGGAGGAAAATTAAGAATAGCACATTTTTAAAAGAACAGTGTATCTTATATCCCATGAGGGAAAAAAAAAATTTTGGCAAAAGTAACCTAAAAACATCAAAAAGTAGCATTTATATATTACATGGAAAATTATCATATGCCTTCTACATACTTAGATTTTTTTCATTTGCTTTCCCAAATCATGTCATTAGGTAAGTATCCAACAATTAAAAGGAATAGCATACTTTTAAGAAGATCTGTTTACTAAGGTTTTATGTTCCAGATATTTTTGCAGGAATGAAATTGTTGGGTTGCACTCTGGACTACTATTTTGTGCTTTTTGAATAGACTGTTATTTTTGAATAAAGACAATACATGTATCAGAATTTAAAAAAAAACCAACATAGATACGGGAACTGAGAATGTGTCATCAACTTGATTTAAAATAGTCTGTATTCTGAAGTCCTGAGGAACTCAGAAGTATGTCAAAGGACAAGGGGGAAAAAAGCCATCTAGAAAAAAGTGAGGACAATGTGCCCGAGTGTGATTTTGGAGGAAGCAAGAATGACATTTGCAATATTTGGCAAGATAAGTAGGGGAAAGAGCAAGAGCTAGAATAGCTGCTTTCCAAGGGTTAGGGCAATCAGGAATCAAAACTCCAGAGAAACTCAGAGGAAGGGAAATTCCACTCTGACATCCCTGGGAATGCTTCAGCTCATAGTCTTGCCTGCTAATATTATTGAAAGGATGCTAATTTTTTTCCTTTGGCTAAACCAAGACAAAGAAAGAAACATGTTTTGTAAAACCCAGGCACATTATGGCAAAGCAAAAAGAAAAAAAAAATTGCATTTCACATTAGATGTTTTCTCTGAACCAGAACGCCTTTCTTTGAGGATTTAATAAATAAATAATTTGGAAAATTCTAAGGAACATAAGCATATTCTAGGGACTATGTTGGAGTAACAACACATACATTAGAAATATAAACTTCAACGATTGCTTGGAAAAGCACAGCCTGTAAAGCATAAATGAAGTTGCAATCTCCTCAAAATCTTTACCAGAATGATGTCTCCAGGGGAGGAAAAGGAGATAAAGAACCCCTTAAAAAAAATCAGGCCTTGTCAAAGTCATTCATGATTCTTCACACACATACGTAATGATTAATCCACTCAGAGCTAATCAAGGGGATGACTTTATTTGTAGTAGATGAACCTGTCACTCCGTGAAGGTTTTCATTTACCAATATCTGACACCAGCAGCAATTTTTAATAGAGACGTTCAAAGGAGTTTTTCATCATTTGTATTCATTGAAGTACCTTTGAAGGATGACTTATGTCTTTAAGTAGGCAAAACAATTATTCTTGGTAGAATCCTTGCTCTGCGCAGTATTAATGATCAGGAGGCAGCTTCGTGGTGTATGCAACCACGGGAGGGTCATGAAAAGGGCAACTGGTCCCAATGGCACACCCTCAGGCGTGGAAGTCATAATGTTAGGAAACACAATCCAGTTTCCTAAATTTTAAATCAGATTTTATGCTAGCTTTTCTCTATCTGTTTCCACATTAAAGGAATGCCTATGCTATTTAAATATGCCATTTGATATTATCATTTATTTATTGCAGATTTGCACTTAATTTGATTTGGCTACCCAGGTCCCTGACTGATAAACCCCGTCATGCAACACGGTCTTTAATATGTATAAGTCACTCCCTAATATTTATACACTAAAGAGAATAAGCATTCTAAGAGAATTAGAATCAAAGTAACTCTTTTTAATCCCAGAAAAATACAATATTTCCAACTTGCTTTCTATACTTAAAAATAAAGAAAATCACCTCCATTGGGAATTATAAGTGCAAATCCTCAGGCACCCAAAAGGCACAAAGGGGGAAAAGCATATTTTACAAGGGCCTCCTGGGAGTAGTTATGACCAAAGCATAGTCGTAATTTTCCTGCTTCCTTATTTGGAAAGCATATGAAAACATGGCAGTTGGAAGATGAATACTCTACCTGTCTCTGACCAGAACTGGAGAAGTTCCAACCATCTCCCCTAAGCCTTCTCAAGTCAAGTTGCTTCAGGCTCTTCACTCATACTTTTTTGTTTTTTTAGCAGAAGACTGAATTCTAATGTTTGTACATAATGTTACTTTGTCTTCATTCCATCTACTGGTCTTTCCTTGAGCCAGGCCCTTGATGAGCTTGGTTAGACAGCCAGATGCTCAATCTGTCACCAAATATGTACTGAGTGACTACTAGCCACCATAAACCAGGCCCTGGATAGCATTCTGGCTCTGGGTTCTAGTAGTCAACTTTGTGTTCTCTTATCTATTTACCTTGTGCCCATGCTGACTATTTCAAATGATAAGCCCCACTGAAAGCAAGCCCCATTTTAAGCCAGTTCCTCTGAAAGGAAATAGGTGATGTCATTCACTGCTGGTGGGAGTTTAAAGAGCATAAGCTTCTTAGAGGGCAATTCAACAACGTGTATCAGCATTTAGAATGTGTATGCCCACTGGCCCTTCAACTCTACCTCTAGGCATTTATTCTACAGGAATACCAACACAAATAGACAAAGATAAATATGTACAAGAATGTTTACTAAAATTATTCTAACAGTGAAAAGTGGAGTTATTTGTTAAAACATGGCACACATACAAATGGAATACTTGGCAGCAATAAAAAAAAATGAAATGTATTTATATTTATTGACACAAAGAGATGGCCATGATGTATTACTAAGTGAAGATGAAAGTTACGGAAGAGTATGTATACACAAAATCTTGACATAGTATCCAATGTCTTTAATAAAAATTCATACTGATATTCCATATTTTTGCTTACACATGCATAGAAAAAAGACTGCAAGGATATTCCTGGAATCATTAAAAGTCATAATCCAGACAGTGGCACAATGATTTTCTGCTCTATATCTATATTACTTGAATTCTTGTATCAAGCATATATCCATTTTTTTAAGAGCATTAAAAATATTTCCATTTGGGGCGCCTGGGTGGCTCAGTCATTAAGCGTCTGCCTTCGGCTCAGGTCATGATCCCAGAGTCCTGGGATCAAGCCCCGCATCAGGCGCCCGGCTCAGCGGGAAGCCTGCTTCTCCCTCTCCCTCTGCGTGCCGCACCCCTGCTTCTGCTCTCTCTCTCTGTCAAATAAATTTTAAAAAAATCTTGGGGCACCTGGGTGGCTCAGTCATTAAGCATCTGCCTTTGGCTCAGGTCATGATCCCAGGGTCCTGGAATCGAGCCCCGCATCGGGCTCCCTGCTCCGCGGGAAGCCTGCTTCTCCCTCTCCCACTCCCCCCTGCTTGTGTTCCCTCTCTCGCTGTGTCTCTCTCTGTCAAATAAATAAAATCTTTAAAAAAAAAAATATTTCCATTTGTGGAGGAAAATTTTCCACAGTGAGAGGAAGAGTATTAACATGGTATCATCTCTTGAGAAAAAAATATTCTTGCTCTGAAACATGAATATCAAGAAAACTTCTTTGGATTTCATGAATTTCTCAGGTTCCGAGACTAAACTTTCATTCCAGAATCATTGCTGGAGAGAGCACTCAACCTTTTGAGAGTTCTAAAATCCAAGATAACTGAGAGTAAGGCTATTCTGCGTTAGAGAAAATGTTCCAATTCTTCCCAGCCCAGACTCACATCCCCAAGTGTGTGTGGTTTATCTTCTGCGACTATATCACCACCACCACCACCATTACTAGCTGTTGAGTGAGGTACATGCTAGGCAACATGCAAAATACTTGACATCAAGACTGCGAATTTAACCGATACCATAAAATACAGCTTTCCAATTTTACAGATGAGAAAGCTGAGTGCCATAGAAATTAATTAGATTGCCAAAGGTCACAAGCCAGTGAACAGTGGAAACAGGATTTCAATATGTCTTAACTCCAGAGTTCTGGACCTTTTTTTTGATATAACACTTGCTTATATGGCAACCATGAAAATGTCATAGGTATGTTGGTATTCACTGAATATTTTAAAATAATGAGAGAATTATAAGGAATAGTGACAGAATTATAAGGAAGAGATACATAAATTTGTCTTTATAGCATCAAATCATGACCAAGAATCCTGTCGCAGGGATAATAGTATCTAGGTTTGGAGAATCTTGGCAAGCCACTGAATGAATGCAGGAATGCACATTTCACCCAGTGAGAGAGGATTTTCATCAAGAGGGAAGTTAACACCTAGACGGCAAATATAGTTCACAGATGCCTGACATGTGTGCTTTCTTACTTGATCAGAGTTCACTGGGGAGAAGTCCCACAGCAAGATCACCTCCTAGAAAGAATACTCAGTGTCTCCTTGTAATCAGAATTGTTCCTGGATGAGCTGCTCCTGTTCTGTCTCTTTGCCAGTGTCAGGTCACAGTTAGGGCCCTATTGCGGCATCTGCTACCGTCTGGTGTTTTCATTCTACCACATGGTTCTCATTTTGTCTGCAACCTGGGGCACCCGAGTGCTCATCCTAAGCATCCCCTTTCTCTTTCCCTTCTTCGCTCTTCCCCACTCTCTCTTTCCTTTCTCCCTTTTCTCCTTCTTCTTCTAGTCCTCCTTCTCCTTCTAGTCCTCCTTCTCCCTGACCTCTTCCTTCTTCTCTCTCTTAAATGTCATTTCTTCAGTGCCTTCTGTGAAGCAGAAACTGTGCCTACTGTCTGCCAGAGCCACTCTAGACCACTTCAGATGCCCGGGCCCTCCCCTCCAGAAAGTTCAGAGTCCTCATGTGCCTGCCCCTGCTTGTCTTCCTCAGTTTTATGCCAGAGCGTCCAGCACAGTGACTGACACTTTGTAGACATTTGATGAATATGTGGCTGAATACCTCCTTTGTATTTCATTCTATTTATGTAATTAAAACCACATGATGTCTGTGCAATTTTTAAAAGCATATAAAATATAAGTGGGCTGAGACTGCTAAAAGTGAGGTTATGAACAGATGTTTCGAAAACACAGGGTGTGCTCATTCCTTGTGGGTTGAAAAAAGTTCTTAGAAGCACAAGTAGCAGTGTATATACATACTACTATGACTTGAGGAAGCCAGGCTAGTTCTTCTGTTCTATTGTATATTTCCCACACCTGAAATTTTTCCCTTGACTCAAAAATAACCTCAAGGGGTTAATCAGGATCTATTTTTAAAAATGCAAATACTTCTACTAATATTACAACATTACCTGTCATTTATGCCTTAATATGATCTAAATCAATCTGATTGATTCCCTCCTAATTCAACAATGAACAATACAGAACGTCCACGTCATACAGAATGCTAAGCCTAGGGTATCCAAGGATGAATAATGTAACACTTACCTCCAAGGAAATTATAGCCAGGAATTAAAAAGGGAATAACTTAATGTTAACTGAACATAAAGAAGAGAACAAACCTGATGTGTGTGTGTGTGTGTGTGTGTGTGTTTTTCTGTCTGTCCTCCTGGACATTTTCTTAGTGATATCTTCTAATAATCACAACTGGTTCATGTGTACATTCCTTTCTGGTCTTCCAGGTTCACTTTTTCACTTTCCTACAGGCAGCTCTTCATAATGATGCTTGCTTTATTAAATAAAGACAGCGTAGGACACATTCGACATTCAGAAAGTGCTTTGCCAGCTCTTTAGTTGGTTCCTACTTGCACCTGCTACACTATGAAAGAACAGTCCCTTTTATGAGTAAGAGGGCAGGTAAAGAAATTACATAACACCCTTGAAGTCACAACACAAGTCTGTAATTAGCCACAACATTTTTAACTGATGCATAGCCTACCGGCTCAGTCACTCTTGCCAAAACCATCACTATTTGAAACCAAAGTGTCAATGATCAGTCACTGTGAACAAATATTCAGTGAATGATACACAACCTAAATAAGGTTACCTTTACTTTGCCTGTTAAACCCAGGATAGGAAATATAAAATAATTCTCACATTAAAAGTTCCCAATAGCCTGTGGGGGAGAGAACCAAACAAAATATGCCTAAATTACCTGCCAACATTTTATCTTAAAGCTCTAAGAAATCCCCAAACATTGGTAATAACATTACATTAATATGGGAACTTTGTTAAAATAAAAGGAGAACCTAGGCATGAACCCTTTCTTAACCTATCACACACATTCTGTGAAAACACACCCTCTCATCATGGCTTTGTCTCTACTCCTTATTATCCCAAGATTGGGTATGTTTCCTCTTCAACTTAAAAATTGTCAGAAAAAATACCCTCATTTCCTCCAAAAGAAATAAACACAGGCAAAGGTCAGAGGGATGCATTCCATGGAAGCTGTCCATAGTGGAGCAAAGTGCAAAGCTGTCGGCCTGAACCAGAGAGGGCTTGTCCCCAGTCAGCACTGAGTGGTCTGGGGCCACATCCCTAGTCTCCACATTTCCAGAGCAAAGGAAGGCTTTAGTCACTGAACACCCCTTCTCCATGGCTCTGGAGTAAGAGTATGGTCTGGTATATGCATTTTAATGTTGTTATTTGAATATTTGTGAATAAAAACATAGTTGTTCCTATGGGAATTCCTTTTACAGCTAAAGGCACATTTTCTCCCATGTACTTTGTTCATGGGGACCAGGCTGCTCCAGAAGGAAGGAGCTTCCTCTACCCTTCCTGTCATTCCTCACTTTCTTCTACTGCTTTTCCATCATCTCTCTGCTGTTACCCGTGCTCAGCTCCTCACTATCCCATAAGTCGTGCCTTGTGAAGGAAATTACATCTGCTTACTTTATCCTTTATAATATACCCTTCCTAGTACCACTGTATCTTTGTAAAACACAGATTTGAGCCTATGGTTTTATTGGTTTAAAACTCATGCACAAGCAATAAGAAGGATTACATAGCCTAAACACAAACCTCATTGTTTTTGTTAACTAATGCATTAATACAGCAAATATTTGGTGAACAAGTAAAGTACAAGGAACTTTAAGTCATGATTGAGATAAATTTCAGGATGGTGAGGGGAACTCAGGAATGAGGAGAGATTGGAGATGGGATGAAGATATCACTTATCTTGTGCACATTATATGAGTACAGGGGGGAAGGCAGAGGGGGAGAGAAAGGGAGAGGGAAAGAATCTCAAGCAGAGTCGGTGCTGAGCGTGGAGCCCAATGTGGGGCTTGATCCCATGACCCTGAGATCATGGCCTGAGATGAAACCAAGAGTCAGAGGCCTAACCGACTGTGCCACCCAAGCACCCAGAAATCACATCTTATTCATTACTTTGTTCCCTCATTGCACCTAGTACAATGCCTTGGACATAGTAGGTTTGCCAAAAGAGGTTTTGTGAAAAAATTTTGCCAGCATGAGTTTAAACAATGAAACAAGATTTGAAAATGTTAACGGTATAATTTCTACTAGTTTTCAAGAAAGGATGGCCACAAAATTTTGGTTAAATCTGAATTTTTTTCATTAATACACAGGGAAGATATTCTTCAAAGAATGTTGAATCCAAGGTCTTATAATGTTGAATTGTTTTTTAATGTGATTCTCCTTATTGTATTCCATCTGTTCTTATAACAATCCACCAACAACACTGTGGTGAATGATACTGATTATTTGATGAGGGCACATTTTATCTTATCCAGGCAGCAAGATTAAGTTTTAGGAACTGAGATGAAGGTAATTTATGGAAGTACTAGGCAGTTGCTTATATTCCAAGTTATACTGCAAAGTAGATACATAAGATATGACATATGGGTCTTTGGATTAAATTTCTGGACAGTTTATGGTTCCTTGAAAAGACCAGGAAAATTGACAAACCTTTAGCCAGACTCATCAAAAAAAAAAAAAAAAAAGAGAGAGAGAGAGGATTCGAACAAAATCAGAAATGACAGAAGAGAAATAACAACTGACCTAGGAAAAAATGGATAAATTCTTAGAAATATACAACCTCCCACATTTGAATCAGAAGAAATAGAAAATTTGAACAGACTGATTATCAGCAATGAAATTGAATTAGCAATCAAAGAACTTCTCACAAACAAAAGTCCATGACCAGTTTGCTTCACAGATGAATTCTACCAAATCATTTAAAGAAAGTTATTATCTATTCTTCTCAAACTATTCCAAAAAATAGAAGAAGGAAGGACATTCTATTAGGCCAGCATGACCCTGATCCCAAAACTAGATAAAGACACTACAAAAAAAGAGAACTATAGGTCAACATCTCTGATGAACATAGATGCAAAAGTCCTCAACAAAATTTTAGCAAACCAAATCCAACAATACATTAAAAAAATCATTCATCACCATCAAGTGGGATTTAGTCCAGGGATGCAGAGGTAGTGCAATATTTGCAAATCAATTAATGTGATACATCAGTAAGAGAAAGGATAAAAACCATATGATCACTTCAATTGAGGCAGAAAATTGAGGCATTTGACAAAGTACAACATCCATTCATGATTAAAAACTCTCAACAAAGTTAGAGGAAATATACCTCAACATAATAAAGGACATATATGAAAAACCCACAGTGAATATCATATTCAATGGGGAAGAATTGAGAGCTTTCCCCCTCTAGGATAAGGATGTCCATGCTGACCACTTTTATTCAACATAGTACTGTAAGTGCTAGCTCAAGCAATCAGACAACAAAAAGAAATAAAAGCCATCCAAATTGCTAAGGGAGAAGTAGGACTTTCATTATTTGTAGATGACATGATACCATATATAGAAAACCCAAAAGGCTACCAAAAAACTACCAGAACTGATAAATGAATTCAGGAAGGTCACAGGGTACAAAATCAATGTACAGAAATCTGTTGCATTTCTATACCCTAATAGTGAAGCAACAGAAAGAGAAATTAAGAAAGCAATCCCATTTATAATTGCACCCAAAATAATAAAATACCTAGGAATAAACTTAACCAAAAAGGTGAAAGACCCGTACTCTGTAAACTATAAAACACTGATGAAAGAAATTGAAGATTACAAAAACAAATAGGAAAATATTCCATGCTTGTGGATTGTAAGAACAAATATTGTTAAAATGTTCATATTACCCAAAGAAATCTACAGATTTAATGCAATCCCTATCAAAATACCAATAATAGTTTTCACAGAACCAGAACAAATAACTCTAAAATTTACATGGAACCACAAAAGACCCCGAATAGCTAAAACAATCTTGAAAAAGAAAAACTGGGGGCTCCTGGGTGGCTCAGTCAGTTGAGAGTCCAGCTCTTGGTTTCAGCTCGGGTCATAATCTCAGGGTCCTGGGATGGAGCCCTGTATTGGGTTCTGCACTCTGTAAGGAGTCTGCTGGAGATTATCTCCCTGTCCCTCTCCCTCTGCTCCTCCCCCTGATCTCTCTCTCTCTCTCTAAAATAAATAAATAAAATATTTCTTTTTTAAAGAAAAAGCTGGAGGTATCACAATTCCAGATTTCAAGTTATACTACAAAGCTGTAGTAATCAAAACAGTATGGTCCTGACAGAAAAATAGACACTTAGATCAATAGAACAGGATAGAAAGCCCAGAGATAAACCCATGATTATATGGTCAATTAATCTTTGACAAAAGAAGCCAGAATATGCAATGAGGAAAAAACAAAACAAAACAGTCTCTTCAACAAATGGTGTTGCTACATGCAAAAAAATGAAACTGGACCACTTTCTTAAACCATACACAAAAATAAATTCAAAATGGATGAAAGACCTAAATGTGAGACCTGAAACCATAAAAGTCTGGAAGAGAACACAGGTAGTAATATCTCTGACATTGGCGATAGCAACATTTTTCTGGGTATGTCTCCCGAGGTAAGGGAAACCAAAGCAAAAATAAACCATTGGGACTGCATCAAAATAAAAAGCTTCTGTACAGCAAAGGAAACAACAAAACAAAAAGGCAACTTACTGAGTGGGAAAAGATATTTGCAAATGACATTTCTGATAAGGGGTTAGCATGTAAAATTTATAAAGAACTTCTATGACTCCATACCCCCCAAAACCAAATAATCCAATTTAAGAATGGGCAGAAGACATGAACAGACATTTCTCTAGAGAAGATATATGGATAACCAACAGACATATGAAAAGATGCTCAACATCATTCATCATCAGGGAAATGCAAGTCAAAACTACAATGAGATACCACCCCACGCTGTCAGAATAGCTAAAGTCAAAAACATAAGAAACAATAAGTGTTGGTAAGAATGTGGAGATAAAGGAACTCTGGTGGACTGTTGGTGGCCATGCAAGCTGGTGCAGCCACTGTGGAAAACAGTATGGGCATTTACCGAAAAATTACAAAAACACTAATTCAAAAAAAAAATATGCACCTCTATATTTATTGCAGCATTATTTACAATAGCCAAATTATGGAAGCAGTCAAGTGTCCATTGATAGATGAAGAGAGAAAGAAGATGTGGTGTATATATAGTGGAATATTACTCAGTCCTAAAAAAGAATGAAATCTTGCCATTTGCAACAACGTGGATGGAGTTGGGGGGTATAATGTCAAGCAAAATAAGTCAGTCAGAGAAAGACAAATACCACATGATTTCACTCATATGTGGAATTTAAGAAAAAAAAACTAATGAACAAAAGGAAAAAGAGAGAGAGAGAGACAATCCAAGAAACAGACTCTTAACTATAGACAACAAAGTGATAATTACTGGAGGGGGAGGTCGGTGGGGGAATAAGTGAAATAGGTGGTGGGGATTAAAGAGTACACTTATCATGATAAGCACTGGTAATGTGTAGAATTATTAAATCACTATGTTGTACACCTGAAATTAATATAACACCGTACTTAACTATACTGGAATTAAAATAAAAAACTTAAAAATAATTTCTGGAAAGCTTCTTGTTTGAAGGAAATCTCTGTCTTATATGATACATAACTTAGTGGACTTGTTCATAGAATATTAGCATTCCACAGGATGGCCCATGTGTTTGAAACATAAGCTGAGCTGCTTTTATTTTTTTATTTATTTTTTAATTTTTTTTTTTAAAGATTTTATTTATTTATTTGAGAGAGAGAGAATGAGAGACAGAGAGCACGAGAGGGAAGAGGGCAGAGGGAGAAGCAGACCCCCCGCTGAGCAGGGAGCCCGATGCGGGACTCGATCTCGGGACTCCAGGATCATGACCTGAGCCGAAGGCAGTCGCTTAACCAACTGAGCCACCCGGGCGCCCCAGGCTGAGCTGCTTTTAAAGACACCAACGCCTTAAGTAACTCTGGCAAGCTTACTTTGTTACTCTACACAACTGATAAGGTGAAATTTTTTCATGTAGACCCAACAACCTTCTTCTATATTAATTCTTTCATTGCTATTTAAGTTACCAAGTTCCTATACCATAGGTTACTATTTTTGTTGATATGAAATCAATAAAGGAGCCAGTTGTTGTTTCTAGAAAATTTCAATATCATTTATCCAGCAATGATCAGACACTAAATATGTTAACACAGGAACATGAAGCTAATAGCCCATAGAAATATTCGTGAGGTAATTTTACAGGAGTGTTACTGGACTCTCAATTCAATTGTATTGAATACTTAGTTATTGGGTATGCACCAGTAAATAATCACAATAAAACCTTCTGCCTTAATGGAGTTTGGACTCTGCTTACCAGGAACATATATGTGTACTTTTGTCATGGTTTTAGAAGAACATATATCTATGTGTGTCACGGGTCAGTACCGGTGGTCATGTTTAGGTGAAACTGTCATGAATGAGAATGGAATCCGCAAACTCCTGCTGTTCCCTGTGTCTGGAACATGTTTTGTCTCATCTTTCCGTGACTGTTTTCTTCTCATCCTCTAGGTATCAGCTCCACTGTCCACCTCCTTGGACTGACCTCCCTGAGCTGCCCCACCTAGTGTTGCCAGCCCTCAGAGCAGTCATTACGTCAGATTATCTCGTTCTGTTTTCTCTGAAATCACTACCTGATGTTGGTTTATTTATCTCCTTGTATATGATCTTCTCCAGAACTAGAATGTAAGCTCTATGAGAGCCAGCAAGTGCCTGTTAAGGTTGCCCATATTGAATCCCCAATGGCTGCCCAAGTCCCTGACACACATGTTGAATAAACAAATAAACGTTGGTGTCACTATGTGACTCTAAAATAGTGCTACTCAATAGAAACGTAATGTGAGCCATATGTGTAATCTAAAATTTTCTATGGGGCGCCTGGGTGGCTCAGGCATTGGGCGTCTGTCTTCGGCTCGGGTCATGATCCCGGGGTCCTGGAATCGAGCCCTGCATTGGGCTCCCTGCTTGGCCTGCTTCTCCCTCTCCCACTCCCCCTGCTTGTGTTCCCTCTCTCCCTGTGTCTCTCTCTGTCAAATAAATAAATAAAAATCTTTAAAATAAATAAATAAATAAATTTTCTAGTAGCCAGGTTAAGAAAGTGAAAAGAAACATTAATTTACTGAATTAATTTTAGTAATTTAGCAATTTTAGTAACGTATTTTATTTAGCCCAATATATCAAAAATGTCATAATTTCAACATTTCATAGTTTATATAATCAGTGCAAGAATTTTTAATGAGATATTGCACTTTTTTATATTGTCCTCAAAGTTCAGTGTGCATTTTATACTATTAGTACAACTCAATTCAGATTCTAAATTTTCTTTTGAAATGCTTGATTGACACTTAGATTTCATAAGATTTAGACATTTCTATAATTGGAAGAGTAGATTCACATAGTCAGGTTCTCCCACATATATTTAAAAGTTTCCCAATAACTGTATAAGGATCATTTCTTAAATTTTAATTAAAAGTAGGTAAAATTAAAAATTCAACTTCTGAGTCATACTAGCCACATTCCAAGTATTCAGGAACCACATGTGATTAAAGACTGCAGTATTTGGGCAGTCCATCTCTAAAAAAAAAAAATGTTTAAATTGCAGTGTTAAAATATACATGATATATTATTCAAGTGTGATAATCATTTGAAAACCTGTCTGAAGCAATTTGTTACTAAAAGTAAAGCATCAACATATATTTTGAAAAGTAAGCCATTATTCAAAGGCTGGAGAAAATATTTGCAAAAAATTATCTGATAAAGGACTACTATCCAAAATATACAAAGAACTCTTAAAACTCAACAATAAGAAAACAAACAACCCAATTAAAAATGGGCCAAGCACCTTAACAGACACCTCACCAAATAAGATATACAGAGGGCAAATAAGCATATGAAAAGATGCTCCACATCATACCCCATCAGGAAAATGCAAACTAAAACAGCAATGTGATGCCACTCCACACCTATTAGAATGGTCAAAATCTATACTAGTGATAACACCAAATACTAGTGAGGATGTGGAGCAACAGAACTCTCATTCATTGCTAGTGGGAATGCAAAATGGTGTAGCCACTTTGAAAGACAGTTTGGTGGCTCCTTACAAAATGAAACCTACTCTTACTATATCATGCTCCTTGGTAGTTACCTAAAGGAGTTGAAAACTTATGTCTACACAAGAACCTGCATGTGGATGTGTATAGCAGCTTTATTCGTAATTGCCAAATCTTGGAAACAATCAAAATGTCCTTCAGTAGGTGAATGTCATAAACTATAGTATGTCTAGACAATGGAATATTTTTCAGCATTAATGAGAAATGAGTTATGAAGCCATGAGAAGACTTAAATGCATGGAGGAAACTTAAATGCATATTACTAAGTAAAAGAAACCAATCTGAAAAGTCCACATACACAACTATATTCTGGAAAAGGCAGAATGATGGAGACAGTAAAAATTACAGTGCTTGCACAGGCCGGGGGCTTAGGGATGTGGGAAGGAGATGAATAGGCAGAGCCTAGAGAATTCTTAGGGCTTTGAAAATACTCTATGATATTACAATGATGGATACATGTCATTATACTTTGTCCAAACACACAGAATATACAACATCAAAAGTGAATCCTAACATAAACTATAGACTTTGGGTGATTATTATGTGTCAGTGTAGGTTCATCCTTGGTAAAAAATGTAAGTGATGTTGATCATGGGAGAGGCTGTGAATGTGTGGGGGCAGAGGGTACATGAGAAATCTTTGTACCTTCCTCTCAATTTTGTTGTAAACCTAAAACTTCTCTTAAGAAAATCTTAAAAAAAGATAACCCAAAACCAAGCCAAAACAAAAAAGCAAACCATTATTAATTGAGAACATTGTCAAGTTATCACTGTATTAAGGTTGATCATTTTTATTTACTTGTTCAATGGGAAACAGATGAATTTTTAATAGCAAGTCTACCCAGAATGGTACATCACCCACGATCCGTGTATCTATGCAACAGTCCAGAGCGGATGAACATTATTACCGTGCCATTAAAAAAATGCAACAATTAAAACTTACTATTGTAACATGACTTTATCGGGCCTTGATAGCAATTTGTTTGCCTACAGAAAAACCTGTCCTTTATAGAATCCTCTGCCTCAAACATTTCTGGGAAGCCCTCCGGATACTTACATGGGTCTGTGAATCAATGGCATGTGAGGCAGCTACTACTCAGCAGGGTACACAGTGTAGTGATTCATCATGATGCAATATTTTTATTTCTTTTTTCTTTTCTAAAATCTGGGTATGTGCATGGTAGTTTGATGCACATATGAACACCTTCCATCATTCTGATGGTGTAGGAGGAGATTGAAAGACAGGAATACTTTAGAAAAGTAATCTCATGAATTATTCTCTGTGTAAAAGAAGGAAATAAAATTTTGGTAGCGTGTGGCCACCCACCACTTCTGATCATTTTCAAGTAAAGCAACACCATTTAGAGCTGGATAAATTTTGAGCTCATAACATAGTTCAGGAACTGGCTGAATTTTCTCAGGATGAGGAGCATATTTTGGAAGGGGGCCTATTTTTTTTAAGGCCCCAATACTATGGAAATACATACTATGCTCTCATTTACGGGGTGGAAAGAGTGAAATTAAGTCATTATTAATTAAATTGACAGATTCCTGATGGATAATTTCTTTTTCACTCATGCCAAACATTTGAAATGAGAAATCTGAGGTATTTTAAGATGCCATTATTTATTTCGTTTGAATTGGCAAGTAATTCCCAAGATAGCGCTGTCCCAAATAGCCTTCGCAATTACTGAAGAATCTGTAAGATAATTCTTAAGTTCCTTAATTCAAGAGAACCACATAACTGTAATTTTAATAGAAACTCTCGAGAAGGGGGTCAAAGTTCATCCCGGGATAATTAACCTACTCTACACTGGGATAAATATGTATGGAAATAATAGGTACAAATTCAATGCACTGAGCATTAAACTCAAAATAGGAATGTTGAAAATATTTTGTGAATGCTGAAAAATAATTTTTACTCTAAGTCAAATGACCATTTGCCAGGGAGAACCAAAGTTGAGAAATTTCTCTTAAAAACATGACTCAGAGGAAAAATTGCAGAGGCTGGTAATGAAGGAAATGATCTGATACAGTCCCCAATTGGTTATTCCTAAGATCACATGATCTGGGTATCTTTAAAAGGAAGTTATCTGGACTCAAGAAGGTCATAGCACCTTCCTGACAGCTACAGCTCTTTTTCTCATCTTGAAGATAATCCTAGAAAGCTCATAAAATGTGTGATGCCTTTGTGGGTACCTGGAAACTTACCTCCAGTGAAAACTTTGATGATTACATGAAAGAAGTGGGTAAGAAACGCCGTTGTGGGGTGACTGGATTTATAACTTTTTCTCTGGGGGAAGAGGGGCTTATGGCTGCTTTTCATTCTGGAAGTATTGGCCAGATAGGAAATGCTGCTTTCCATACAGAGGCTATAAAAGTAGCAAGTGAGAATTATTTGTTTGTAGAGACATTCTAGACCAAAGTCACAACTACTGTTTCTTACAGGTGAGCCAATATGAAAAAGGGTCTAACTGGAATTTTTATGGTCCACAGGAATGACAAGATTTTATTTCACTGCTAAACTGGGGTATCTTTGTTTTACTTGGCTCTTTGCCTGTTTCTCTTTCATTCCCTCTTGCATATAAAATAAATAAGATGATATTTATTTCCTAGTGTTCAATAATTTCTATTTGAAGCTGAAAGCACACTATATTTCTCTTTTTAATGTAATTTTTAAAGTAAACATATATTAATTATTTCATTTTCTCACTGTCAATCTGTTAAAAAGTGGTTGTTTTATGGGAGCCAAAATCTTAATTTCAGAAAATACGTTGTCTTAAGGGGTTAAATATTTCTTTGACTAGGAATTATGTGGAATGCCATAGGATTATCAAGTCAAAAGGACAATGTTATATCCATAACACACCTCCTCCTTGATAATGGAGGCTTTTAGGCTTTTAGATTCTGCTAATATTGCCAGTGTGTTATGTGAATGTTCCCTGGATAATTACTGTGGTGAATCAAGCAGGTACGGAGGCTGGTTTTCACTCAGACAGCTTCTACCTTGAAAGGCCTTCTCCTCACACCCCTATGCACGATAAGGTTGTATCCAGGGGTAGCAACTTGAGGGGGGGAGGTTTACAGGGGTTAGGATTTAATCTCCCTATCTCAAGACTTCACCTTTCCCTAAGTCATATAGTATATATATATTTTCCTTGCCAGTAAGTACCACTATTTTCCTTGTTTATAGACAGGAGGGAATTTAGGGACTTCAGCATAAGAGACCCAACTTTCTAGAATATCAACTAACCATGATTCAGTAAACTAATTGGTATGTGCTGATACAGAAATGTCAGGACTTGAGGCTATTTTGCTATTGATTTTGGGGAACATTTTATACTTTTAACATTTATATTTAAATTCTTATACCACTGTGTTTTAAAATTATAAAGCACTGGGGATGATGAAGGACAATAAGATATCTCCTGAAATTAGTTGCTCTAACTGATGATCAATCAGTTAGCAGGTATTACTTTCATCAGTCAAAGAAGGACCGTGGAGAATGTGATTTTTCCCAAGGTCAGCCATTCTGGAATTATACTTAATGTTGCATCCATTCATTATGCTGACTCACTCCACGTATGTGAAGTTATATTGTGTAACAGAGCCAGGACTTGATGAAGCCAGATATCTTTCCACCTGCAGCCATTTTTCAGACAGGTAGCTAAGTAAGAGCCTTAGCATCACTTGTTTTGTACAGTATTTTTCTCCCTCTTACCCCCTCTACCTAACCTTTGGTATAGATAAGTAGTCTTTAGTAAGAGAAGTAGCTTAGATTTATGTACATGCATTAAGAAAATCAACACATCTACGACTGTCATAAATTCTGTATAACATATGCAGTGACAGCAAGTTCCCACTGTCTACATTAAGTTGTAAATTGTTCATCCCTTACCTTACTTACATAAGAAAAAATTTCCTTTTTTAAAAGAGGGGTTTGCAGCTGAATTGATTGAGAATCAAAGTATTGAATTCTAAACCTACTAAAAGAGTGATTCTTTTCATATTTGCCTTTTGGAGAAATTAATCAAAATCTTCATTTCATAGTAATTTGGAAAAGCCAAGAAAATAGGACTTGGCAGCAAATGCCAGGAAATGTGACTTTTGTACACCCAAACAGATTATTTTTAAATGGAGTAACTCTGTATTCATTTTAAAAATCCTCTTGAGAATTCTGTCTTTGACTATGGATTTTTGTTTTCTAAAAAGGAAAGGTCAAGATGACCCAAGTGCTTCATGAGTTGAGCAAAATGATGGTTGCTACCCTAATGGTTGAGATGGCCAGTTAGAGAGCGCAGTGACTATATATATATATATATACACATATATTTCAGAAGACTTAAACTTTTTCAAAATTAACAACGTGTCTCCTGTGGAGTTGTATCTGAAACCCGGAAGAAGAAATTCAGGTTGACCTACACTTAATTGTGCCATGGGTTTCTTTGAATATTAGCCTGCTTTACTTATCTGCAGTAGCTGTCCTATGAGGCTTTTAAGAAACTCACTCGTGTCTTTTTCCTCTTATGCACACACCCCCACCTCTACACACTAACCCACCTATACACATACAAACACACACATACACTGCAGTTCTGACTTCGTTAAAGACGTGAAGGAAAATTGTGGACTTGACATTTTTTTTTTCTTTTCCCAACTGTAGGAGTGGGCTTTGCCACCAGGAAAATGGCTGGCATGGCCAAACCCAACCTGACCATCAGTGTGAATGGGGATATGATCACCATTAAATCAGAAAGCACCTTTAAAAATACTGAGATTTCCTTCAAACTGGGCCAGGAATTTGATGAAGTTACTGCAGATGACAGAAAAGCCAAGGTGAGGAAGAAGGAATTGGAGCAG
Source organism: Mirounga leonina (assembly GCF_011800145.1). NCBI lineage: Eukaryota > Metazoa > Chordata > Mammalia > Carnivora > Phocidae > Mirounga > Mirounga leonina. The sequence continues at coordinate 30,696,627 of NW_023270415.1, read as the reverse complement.
AATAAAAGCATGGTTTCTAAAAGACTGCTGCCTAGAAGAAGTCGTTTTGTATAAAAGGAGGGGAACTAGTCTATCACAGGTCAAAGATCCCTGATTCCCTAGGTTTAAACCATGTTGCCTTTGATATTAGTGAATCTTCTCCTTTCTATAAAGTTGTCTTTATTCTTTTAAAAAAAAAGTGATTAACACAATTTATTTGTCATACAACATATAGATTATCTGAAGTGAATTAAAATAACATAACAATGTAAGAGAATGTTTAGGAAAGAGCTGACGCAAAAAAGGAGAAAAATCACCTATAAGACTGTCATCTCAACGTAAATCTGTTACCTATATTTTTTACGGTATTATTTCAAGTGTGTGTTTTTGTATCATTTTCTGATCATAATGTATTCTTTGTATGCTATTGTTTTCCACTTATTTTGGTTGTAATATATCCTTACAATTTCGAGGGACTAAGGACCTCGAAATATTCCTTCATTCAAAGGTGATGTGTTTTTTATTTTATTTTCCTCTGCCGTATACCAATGGTAATCATTTCTTACTATGCTCCCAGAGCATCATAACCTTAGATGGAGGAGTCCTGGTACAGGTGCAGAAGTGGGAAGGAAAATCAACCACCATAAAGAGAAAACGAGTGGATGACAAACTGGTGGTGGTGAGTCTCTTCTAGGTGCTTAATTCTAGACTCTACTGCTAGGTCATCTTATAGGCACTATTCTACCTAAAGAAACAGTCATGCTGGCTTACGTAGCACGAACAGGGTGATCCCACTGGGATTGTGGTTTCGCTCTGGCAATTGCCCTTCATGCTTTTAAGTTCAGTCGAGGCGTGCCGTCCCCCAGGAAGCATTCCGTGACTGCTCTCAGCACACACCATGTTGTGTGATGCATTTCCGGTTATATTTCTCACTCACCTTATACACTGTAAAGTTCCTTGAGGGGAAGACTTGTGTTTTCTCGGTCTTCATATCTCCCTCACTTACTACAATAGCAGGTGTATATAGGATCTCAGAACGAATATTTTCCCAAATAACTACTGTTTCCTTCCCAACATTAGAGAAAATAAATAACTCATGGTTTAGTCCCGTGATTGATCAAGAAATTTCTTTGTGTGTCTAGGAATGTGTCATGAAAGGCGTCACTTCTACCAGAATTTATGAGAGAGCGTAAGTCAAGGGACATGGAGCTGAAGTTTGCATCGAACTTCTGCTGGATATATTGTCCAAACATGTATTGTTATTTCCTACTAATTAGCAAGCAACTAATTTTCCCGAACTGATTTTATTCAATGTGGATGTGTTCATTAAATAAAACTTTTTAGATTTAGAAGGTGATGTAACGATTCATTTATTGTGCTGGATCATTTCTTACTCATAATTCAATGAAGGAAATAGTAAAATTGTATTTTTGCTTTGTTTCTCATGTAAGTAATATGATTTTTCATGGTAATCCAAGGTAAAAAATAAATATTCATGAATTTTCCATTATCTTAGGTAGGAGATGATAAATTTGTTATCCCTGAATATGCGCTCCTTATGCAGCATGTTTACAGTCAAGTAACTATCTCTCAAGGACCTAAAGTAGTTTTAAGTGTAGTGAAGTGGCCCACAGCCAGCTGGGCCAAATCCTGCCATTTCACACCTACCTGTCCTGGGGCATTGACAGAAAGAGCAGCAATACATGTTGAGGAATAAGATTTCTAGAGCATAAATTTTAATCTGGAAATTTATTGGTAAACCAAGCTACCACTGGAATCTAAAAAATTAAGTGCAAATAATCCCATAATGTTCATTCCAGAAAAGAGATGCAAATGTTCTTATAGTGGTTTCCAAATTTTTCTTTTTTCTACTAGTGGAACTTTTTTATTAAATAAAATATTGAATATGTTCTGGAACTTTCTATTCAAATAAAATCTCCATGGAATCCCAAATTAAAAAAAAAAAACAAACAGACAAAAATGATAATGAGGCTTCCCAAACAGAGGCGTGCGCATGTGCGGGTGTGTGTTAGAGAGGGAGGTTTCTTCCGCGTTTTCTGGAAACTTTGAAGCTACTCTAGAAATTACTGGAGTTCCACACACACAGATTAAAATTTCCAAACTGCATACTTATATTTCAGTGAGCCAAAGTCTGTTAGTGTGCTGCAGTTGCTAGAATTCTGTTTGTGATGCTTACTTTAAGAATAAGTCCATTATTTTCTGAATAATTATTTTATGCAGAACACCAAGATATGAAGAGGCCAGAAGAGGTGAAGTAAGTTCCTGAGCATAAGAATTTACTTTCTTTCTGAAGCCAGAGAGTCAGACTCTCACTTTGGGTTCACTGGAGGATTGAAGAACTCTAAAAGAGAAGACTTGTAGGGATTAATTAGGACAATTCTGGATACACCAATATTTAGTATGCACTTACTTTGGTCCCAGTCACTTTGCATGCTTTCGTTCATTTACCATCAAAATAATCCATAGATACAATAGATTTTAGTATTCCTGTTCACAGATGAGGAAACTGAGGTTTAGAGTGTAAATGTATAAAGCTAAATAGGGAATAGACATAGAATCTGAAATTCAAGACAGCAACTCTGGCTGGGATATAGATCTAGGAGCCATCAGTATCCCAGCAGTAACTTAATTCATCAATGATGATAAGATCATCCAAGGATAAGGGAGACTTAGAAAAAAGAAAGACTTGAAGGCAATCAAGTGGATGTCCCAGCCACCTCAACTCAACATGTTCTACACTAAACATACTATTGCTGCCCCCTTCCACCCACTCCCTAAAACTTGTTCATCATCCTATTTTCCAAAGCTCAGTGAATATCAGGATGTTTTATCTAATTTCCCATTCCATAAATCTTAAAATCATCATTGAATATGTCTTCTTCCTCACTCCACAGCATCTATTTTATTTTTTAAAAATCATGTTGATTCTATTAATTTAAAATTTCTTTAATGTTTGCTTTTCTCATTCCCTTTGCCAATACCACCAAACATTTTTTTTTTAATTACTTCAGGGCTCTCCTAATAGATCTCCCTCTTCTACTCTCAGTTCTCCCTTCTCTTTTCCAAGCGCTGTGGACTTCATAAATGATATTTACACCATAAAAATCTGACCTGGACACTCACTGATTAGTACCTTTAAGTGGCACCCATTGCATCCAGAGAAGGTCCAATCTCCATAGCATGGCATGCATATTTGTCTTATGCTTGCCTTTTCTCATCTGTCTAGTTTTATTGTTGCTCTTGTTGTCTTTACACTTCTGGCTTCAATCATACCAAAGAATTTTCATACTGTCTTGCCTCTAGTTGTGTGTGTGTGTGTGTGTGTGTGTTCTTCTTTCTGTCTAGAATTCTCCCTTCCCTAATCTTGAAATTTCCTCATCCCTTACTGGTTCTTCTACAAAGTTGCATTAGGCACCACTTCTAATTATGTGTATTTGTGGATCTAGTTATTTTTGAAAATTTACTCTTCAAGTTTAATTCTTATTTTTCAGATGGTATGGAAGCATAGAGTAAGAAGATCCAGTCCAATGTAAATTAGCTAGATAAGTTGATTTTTTTTTCTATATTTTCATAAAACTAAGGCCATAGATACAATAGATATCTTTGAGTATCAGTTCTCAAATTTATCCTGCCTGGGACTTCTTTGAGGCTCACAGAATTTTCCATTGTCTGACATTGCTTCTACCAACATATATACAGAAACATAAAGAAGATTCTACTCTTAAAGGAAGAGAGATAAGATCAAGAAGATACTTCTCAGAAAAACAGACGTGTGGATATAGAGTCAATCTATATCTTGAAGTAGATATGAAAGTTTCAAAAAGCTATTCACTTAGTCTTTGGAAACTGTGAGAATTAGACGACATGATAGGCCAGCATATCCTTTCTTTTCTCCAATTCCCACATTACCTTGGAAAATTGTCCTGATATTTCCTTCCTACAATTTCTGGCTTAGAAATACTTCTTCCAAAGTCCAAAGCACTACTGACTTAAATTTTTCTTTGAAAATTACGCATCAGTTTTGAACAGGTGACCTAGCCTGTTTAGAATAGTGATTTTCACCCAAGTCATTATTGTGACTTGAACCATTATGTGGTATGTCAAAATAAGTTACTATCCATAATAAAGTACAAAAATTTATGAATTACTTTACTTTTAAAAATAAATTACTTAAATTCAATATTATCCTGTAAAATATTGTTTTTCACAAACTTGTTCTTTTATTTGCTTTCTTGAGTGGGAGAGAGAGGTTATCACTTGTACATGAGAATTACTCAAGGGTTTGTGAGGCACTTGTGAAAGTTATCTCTCAGGTGCATTGCTGCTGAAGGAAAAAATAGATTGTGAAGCCTTGAATTGGGACATGTAAGCCTCCAAGATGGTTGTCAGGTAGTGATGTTTTTTATCTTTAGGGTCTAGCTTTTAAGCAATGTGTTTATAGCACTCCTAGCCAGACTCTGTGGGTAGAGGAAATGGTTTATAGCACTCCTAGCCAGACTCTATGGGTAGAGGAGTAGGCAGAGCACCTGGATAGCTTATCAGTGACCATCTCTCTAGTTAGTTAGATGTGAAAAACACAATATTGACCTTACATCCAATTATTAATCTATCCATTTGTTCATATACCAGCCCTATCCCAATGCAGAATACATTAAAAGGGTTTACATGGAGTCAAACAGAGAAAAATGGCAGGCAGCAGGATAAAACAAATCAGTTACTGAGAGCATCTCAAAGGCAAGGATTGTGTCAGATTTGTAGCTGGGTCCCCAGACACTGGCACAGTGAACAGGAGAGTCAGAGCTTAATAAACGATTCTTGAATGAGTAAGTGAACTATCTTCTTTGTGCTAGGTGTGGTATGGAACACAGAAAGAATGACAACCCATATTCATATCCTCAATGTAGTAGAGAAATAGCATGAACACCATCACATTACCTTGGAAAACTGTCCTGATATTTCCTTCTCTTCCCTCTACCCTTACCCCCCCTCTCCCCCAAATCTAGGAAGGGTTAAAACTTTCCTCCCCATGACCACAGAAAAATGTATGTGTTCTTACTGTAACAAGATATTAATTACCACATTCCCATTTCTCATCTTTCCCATTCACTAGGTTATCACTGCCTCTAGAGCAGGTCACTTACATGTATATCCAGAATCTAGTACAGTGCCTAAAGCATGGTAATCCCTCAATAAATTTTAACAGGAGTGAAGATGCAATATAGGGGAAGAAATGAATTATATGCTAAATTACGTGGTATAGTCAATGGACTGAAGGAAGTCAAAGGCAAGCAGGACCAACATGTGCTAGAGTATTCAGAAAAATTTGCAACATAGAAGATGTATTTGAGCTAGGCCATGAAAGATAACTGTAATTTATTGCTTATTAATTAGTTTTATGATAGAACAACCTGGCAAATGCCAAGCAGATTTTGTATGTTTTTCAAGTTAAGCTGGCATAAATTCAAATTAGAATTAGTTATAACATTTGAATGTTAAATGTAATTCCCATGGAAATAAAAAAAGAAAACTGCTATAGAAAATATACAAAAGGAAACAAGAAAGGAGTTTTAACGTTTCATTACAAAAATCAATTAAACAAAAATGAAAATAGTAATGCAGGACATGAGGGATAAAAAAAGCTACAAAGCACAAGGAAAACAAACAGCAAAATGAGAGAAGTAAATTCCTCCTTATCAGTAATTATTTAAATATAAATAGATTAAACACTCCAATCAAAAGACAGAGATTGGCGGAAAGAATAAAAAAACATAGTCCAACTTTCTGCTATCTACAAGAGACTAACTTTAGATCCAAAGATCTGAAATTGAAAGCCAAAGGATAGAAAAGGATATTCCATGCAAATAGGAACCATAAGAGAGGAGAGGTGGCTATACTAATAACAAACAAAATAGACTTATTATATATTAATGAAAATTTCAATACATCAAGAATATATAATTATAAACATTTACCCAGAAATAGAACATCAAAATATATAAAGAAAAAATGACAGAATTTTTATATCTCAATAACAAAAAACTTGCCAGAATTAAAGAGAGAAATAGATAGTTCTACAATAATACTTGGAGAATTCAAATCTCTCTCAATAAAGGATAGAACAACCAGACAGAACACATGTAAGGAAATAGCAGACTTGAAAAACACAATAAATCAACTAGATGTAACAGACATATATAGAAAACTCAACCTAACAACAACAGAATACAGATTCTTCTCAAGTGTACATGGAACATTCTCTGTGATATAAAGAATACAGATTAAGTTTCTATACATTTAAAAAGATAGAGATACAAAATACCTTCTTCGAACATAACGTGATGAACTAAGAAATCAATAATAGAAGGAAAACTGGAAAATCCACAAATTTGTGGAAATTAAACACCAACCAATGGATCAAAGAAAAAATAACAAGAGAAATTAGAAAATACTTAGAGATGAATGAAAACTGAAACACAACATATCAAAACTTACAGGACACCGTGGAAATAGTGCTAAGTGGGAAATTTATAGCTAAAATGCTTCTATTAAAAGAGAAAAAGAAAAAAAGAGAGAAGTTCTTGAATCCACAACCTAACTTTACAACTTAAGAAACTTGAAAAACAAGAAAAAACTGAACCCAAAGCCAGCAGAAAGAAATAATAAAAATCAGAGCAAAGATGAATGAAATTGGAAATAGAAAAATAAGAGAAAATCAACCAAACCAAAAATTTGGTTCTTCAAAAGATCAACAAAATGGACAAGGCTTTAGCTAGATGGACTAAGAAATAAAGACAGAAGACTCAAATTACTAAAATCAGAAATGAAACTAGGGACATTACTACTGATTCTACAGAAATAGAAACGATTAGAGAACACTATCGTATACCAACAAATAGGATAACCTAGATAAAATGAACAAATTCCTAGAAATACAAAACCTACTAAGACTAAACCATGAAGAAATAGCAAATCTGAATAGACCTGGAACAAGTAAGGAGACTGAATCAGTAACCAAATACCTGATAAAGAAAAGTTCCGGGGTTAATGGTTTCACTGGTGAACTCTATCAAATTAAAGAAGAGCTAATGCCAATCCATCACAAACTCTTCCAAAAAAAAAAAAACTGAAGAAAAAAAAAAGGAAGACTCTCCGATTCTTTTTATGAAGCCATATTATCCAGATGCCAAATATAGACAAAGACAGTTGAAGAAAAAAAAATAGAGAGCAATATCCCATATAAATTTTGATGCAAAAATGCTCCACAAAGTGCTAGCAAACAGAATTCAGCAGCATTTTAAAAGGATCATACACCAAGACTAATTGGAATTTATTCTGGGAATGCAAGCATGGTTCAACATACAAAAATCAGTCAATGTAATATATTGCATTACCACAAGGAAAGGGGGGAAAACTATATGGTCATCTCAAGTGATGAAGAGAGGGCACTTGACAAAATTCAGTACTTTTTCATGTAAAAACCTTCAACAGACTAGGAATAGTGGGAAACTACCTTAACATAACAAAAACCAAATATGAAAACTCCACATTGAACATTCGACTCAATAGTGAAACCTAAAAGCTCTTCCTCTATAACCAGGAATGAGACAGAGATGTCAGCTTCTTCTATTTCTATTTAATATGTTACTGCAAGTATTAGTCAGAGTAATTAGGCAAGAAAAAAAAAAGGTATCAAACCTGAAAAAGAAGAAGTAAAATTATTTCTGTTCACAGATGGTATGATCTTATATGAAGAAAACCCTAGAGATTTCACCCACCTGAAAAAAAACCTATTAGAGGGCGCCTGGGTGGCTCAGTTGGTTAAGCGACTGCCTTCGGCTCAGGTCATGATCCTGGAGTCCCTGGATCGAGTCCCGCATCGGGTTCCCTGCTCGGCAGGGAGTCTGCTTCTCCCTCTGACCCTTCCCCCTCTCATGTGCTCTCTCTCATTCTCTCTGTCCCAAATAAATAAATAAAATCCTAAAAAAAAAAAAAACCTATTAGAATAAAGGAATTCAGCAAAGCAGCAGGATACAAGATCAACACACAAAAAGCAGTTGTGTTTCTATACCCTAATGATGAACAACCTGAGAAGTAAATTAAGAAAAATTTCCATTTACAATAGCAGCAAAAAGAATAAAATATGTAGGAATTAACTTAATTAATTTAACTTAAAGGAATTAACTTTTGGTAAAAGATTTGTAAAATGAAAACTACAAAACATTTCTAAAAGAAATTTTTTAAAAGACATAACTAAATTGAAAGATATCCCATGTTTCATAGACTGGAAGACTTAATATTGTTAAGATGTCAAGCCCACCCAGAGCTATCTATAGATCTAATGGAATCCCTATCAAAATCCCAGTGACATTTTTTGCAGAAAGAGAAAACCCATTCTAAAATTCATATGGAATCCACAGGGACCACCAAGAACCAAATTCCGAAGAAGAAGAACAAAACTGGATTCCTCACACTTCCTGATTTCAAAACTTACTACAAAGCTGCTATAATCAAAACAGTGTAGTACTTGCATAAAGACAGACATGTAGACCAGTGGAATAGAATAGAGCATCCAGAAATAAACCCTCACATACATGGTCAAATAATTTTCAATGAATGTACCCAATCAATGAGTAAAGGACAGTGTTCAACAAATGGTGCTGGAAAAATTGGATATCACATGCAAAAGAATGAAGTTGGACCCTTACTTACCATCATATGCAAAAATGAACTCAAATGGATCCATGACCTAAATATGAGACCTGAGACTATAAAATTCTTAGAGGAAAACATAGGGTAAAAGCTTCATGACCCTGGATTTGGCAACGATTTCTTGAATATGAAACCTGTTTCACAGGCAACAAAAGACAAAATAGACAAATCAGACTTCATGAAAATTAAAAATCTGTGTATATCTATGGGGTTGATACATACTACCGACAGAGTAAAAAGTCAACTCACAGCATGGGAGAAAATATTTGCAAATCATGTATCTGATAAGGAATTAATATACAGAATGTATAGAGAGCTCCTAAAACTCAATAACAAATAAAACAAACAACCTGATTCAAAAATGGGCAAAGGACTTGAGAAGACATTTTTCCAAAGAAGATACACAAATGTCCAATAAGTACATGAAAAGATGTTCAACACTACCAATCAGTAGTGATTATGTGAATAAAAATTACAATGACATACCATGTCTCATCCATTACGATGGCTACTATTAAAAAAACAAACCAGGGGTGCCTGGGTGGCTCAGTCGGTTGGGCAGGCAACCCCTTTCAGCTCCGCTCAGGTCATGATCTCGGGTCCTGGGATCGAGACCTGTGTTCAGCTCCTTGCTCAGTGGGGAGTCTGCTTGAGGATTCTCTCTCTCCTCCTCCCTCTGCCCCTCCACCCACTCGCTCTCTCTAAAATAAATAAATAAATCTTAAAAAAACCACAATGTGTTGGTGAAGATGTTGAGAAATTGGAACCCTTGTGCATCATGGATGGGAGTGTTGTACATTGATACACCTGCTGTAGAAAACAGTATGGCAGTTCCTCAAAAAATTAAAAATGTAAATATGTGATCCAGCAATTCTGCTTCTGAGTATATACCCCCAAAATTGAAAGCAGGGTCTCAAAGAGATATTTGTGTACCCATATTCATAGCAACATTATTCACAATAATTAAATGTAGAAGGATTCAAAGTCCATTGACAGATGGATAAGCAAGATGTGGTATTTACATACAGTGGAATATATTAAGTATTAAAAAGGAAGGAAATTCTGACACATGGTACAACACAGATGAAACTTACGGAATTCATGCTGAGTGAAATATGCCAGTCACAAAAACACAAATACTGTATGATTCCACTTATGTGAGGTACTTAGAGCAGTTAAAATCGTAGAGACCGAAAGAAGAATAGTGGTTGCCAGGGGCTGGGAGAAGGGGACAATCGGGTTATTGTTTAGTAGGTATAGAGTTTCAGTTTTGCAAGAGGAAAAGAGTTCTGGAAATGATGGTGATGATGGTTGTACAACAATATGAATGTATTTAATGCCACTGAACTGCACATTTAAGAATGGTCCAGGTAATATTATGCTACATGTATTTTACCACAACAAAAAATTGGCAAATAGGGGCGCCTGGGTGGCTCAGTTGTTAAGTGTCTGCCTTTGGCTCAGGTCATGATCTTGGGGTCCTGGGATCGAGCCCCACATCGGGCTCCTTGCTTGGCGGGAGCCTGCTTCTCCCTCTTCCACTCCCCCTGCTTGTGTTCCCTCTCTCTCTCTGTCTCTCTCTCAAATAAATAAAATCTTTAAAATTGGAAAATAAATCTAGTGTGGCTCCAGCTAAAATAGTGTATGTACAGCAATACATTACCAGACATACTTCTGAATACTTCTGTAGCTGCCAGTATATTTTTATTTTTTACCACTATTCCTCACCAGTGGAGAATGTGGCATCCAGAATCAAGCCTTTTTAAAAACTACTTAATATCTAAAATGTCACAAGAAAAGAGTTAATATAGAAGATGAGATATTGGAGAAACATATAAAAGGGAGATAATGGAGAAATAAGCATTGTAACTGTCATGAAAACAAGATGTGTGACCGTTCTATAACAAATTACTGTATTCTAGTTCCTTCGCTAGGATTAGCAATTAAGAACATTCTCACTTGACTTTAAAAGAATGCCACCATTTTTTAAAGAGAATTGAATAAACCTACCTGTTGTTACAGGAGGGTTGTCTGAAAAATGAAAATAAGTCCTGCTTAACCGAAAAAAAAAAAAAGAACATTCTCACTTGAAAAATTTTTACTTGAGGGATGTTCAACACTACCAATCATACTTAATATTGTTAAACACCAACCAATGGATCAAAGAAAAAATAACAAGAATGGTGGAATGGTGTTTTTTCATTTTGTTTTGTTTTGTTTTGTTTTGATAATCAAACAAGAAAAGCTAAAGGCTAGTGGTGCAAGCAGCAGAACTAGCAGAACATTTTCTTAGTCGAGAAGAGAGACTCATATGGTAATAATGAGACACAGAGCAAAGACAAAGGGCGTCTGAGAATCCCTCTACCATCTGATGACGGTAATAAAAGACCCATTACACGAGCAGATTGGGAGAGAACAATGTATTACAAGCTTGCCTATAGTCACTGTTAGAGAGATTAAGATCAGTAATGAGGGGAACTGTCAATTAAAATGAAATAAACACTGCTTATTCCTTTTGTCATTCATTCGTCAAACATTCATTGACCACCTACAGTATACCAGGCACTGTCTTAGGGATATGGAGGTGAGTAAGAAATATTTTCTTTGCTTGATGCACTTGTAAAATAATTGAGAAACAGAAAATCAACATGTAAAGTTGAATTTAAGTCAATGATTATAGCTTCTAGGAAAGAGATTTACACCCGCAAGTCACCTGATAAATATTATTTGTGGAATGGAGACAAGGATGATTATGCTAATGTACCTTAGCCCCCTGGCAGACGTATATAGCCATGGTGGTATGCTAGCCTTTCAAACAGATAATGTAAATACACATCTAGAACCAGTAAAGCAAGATCTGATCATTTGTTCTTTATTTGAACATCACCTCTGAGTATACTTTCAACTGTTAAGGCATTTATTTTGGGGAGAGGTCTCAGTTTCCTGAAACTGATTCTAGAGTTTTTGCTTCCCCTGTTTTGCCCTCCAAATATTTTAGTAACTATTCCATCTATAAAGATACTGCATTGTAAATTTCTTCTTTACATGTTGTCATCAAAGAAAATTCTTTATCCCACTTAAGTTATAACATTATGGTGCCAAAACATCAACCTTTTTAAAAATTTGTTTTTTCCACAAACAGATGATTTAAATATTTCTTTGAATGGAAGAAATATGTGACACAGGCAGAATACAGTATGAATATTCTTCTTCTGGTGCCTAATTTTCCAGCCTTCTTCAAAACAACTGGAATTCAAAGCTGAGATATAAATCTAGAGCCTCTGAACCTAATCCTTTTCAGTAAAGGCAAAATTGCAAAGCCTGTATTACGTGGGTTACAGAAGATGATTTCAGAAGTCATTGTACAGAGATTTAAATTCTACTGCCTTTGTCTTTTAGAATGCAGATACCAAGATGCTGTTTTTCTCTCTAAAACTTCCCCTCACAATTTCAAGCCGTAATCTTTGATTTTTTTTTTCAAGTAGTATCTTAACAATCAAGATCACCTTGTAAGCCTAAAAGATGAATTTTCTAAGCATTAGCTCCACCTCCTTTTTAGGGCTTAAGTCACAAAACACCTTTCAATGGTAATTGTCACCTTTCCTCCCAGTGGGCAATTACTCTTGATGAACAACAATGATAATATTAATAATACTCTACATCTCACTCCAAGCAACTGAAGACATTTCAGTTACATTAACTAGTATCAGTTCATCAACCCTGCAAGGAGGGGAGGGGAGGGGAGGGGAGGATATTATTTTAATGAGGAGTGTGCTCTGGTACCATGACGTGTCCAAACAAAAAACAGCTGAGATGGACCAAGCGAGGATGTGCTTCTGTTACCAGGTGGGAAAACAACCTTAGTCAGGTGTTTATTGGACATTTGTTGGGATATTCCTTCAGAGTTGACTCAGCACTCAAATTTCAAAGGGCTGATATATTGAAAATTGTCTCCATTCCACAAATAATATTTATCAGGGGACTTGCGGGTGTCAATCCCTTTCCTAGAAGCTATAATCATTGACTTACATTCAACTTTACATGTTGATTTTCTGTTTCCCAATTTGGAGGTAAATAAAATGAGTCATGCTGGTAACTAGAATCTTTGGTCTTGCTGCTGCCCATTGGTCATTTCAGAAAAGTCACATGATGAAGATGCCTTTTAAATTAAGATTCTGGTAGCACTGCATTCCCTAAGTTTCTTGGGCTTTTGGTTGTGAGTGCCTCTTCTCAGCAAGCTTTCCATCATGATTGAGCCCTTCTTGGGAACCTGGGAGCTGATCTCCAGTGAAAACTTTGAGGAATACATGAAACAACTGGGTAAGAAATACCCTTGCGAGATTTGGAAACTAGCAACACATTTTGTGATGTGGTTAGGTTTGCATTTTACAATGAATTTTCCTACAATTCTCTCCTTTGTGATCTTAGGAAATAGTCATATAAGATGAACAAAGTTTATGTATCTGCTTTTAATTTTTTTTGTTACTAGTAATAATTGTCTCTTTTTGGAATACGAGGCTCACAGATACTTCCTTCTAGTCATTATCTGTGTATTTAAGTCCATTTATCCTTTTTGAAAATGCTTCTTCATCCTAAGCCCTGGATAGAGTTTATCTCTAGCTTCATCAATTCAACTAATAGCATTTCCTAGCTTCAAATTTACAGATAATAATCATATCTATAATTAAATTTTTCTGCTAAATTTGTTTCAAGGTTTGCTTTTAGTTGTGACTTCAAAAGAACAATAGCAACAAATGAAATTTGGTTAACATTTAGAGTCTTCATACATATGGGAGATTATTTTAAAAATATTTTGAAAAATTTTGCATTTTTTATCGGAGAAATGGAACATTTTTACTCATCGACTGTCTCACCAACAATTGATTGTTGTTCACCAAGAGACAATATTTCTCAGAAGTATAAACCCTATTCATCCTTTAGCTCTATCCTCAAGTTGAATAAACATTAATTATAATGGCTCAGACCTATAACAACTAAACTATTCTCACTAATGCTAGGAGAATGGAAATTATTTAATATTTGATTAAGTAATTTTTAGTATTTAATTAAGAGAAGTCCCTTGCAATAATAAACTGTATATAAAGCCAAGAATGTCCTTCTTTAAATTTGGCGGAAATGATCAAGGCATAGTAAGTCACTGTGTTCATAATGTAACATTTGTCCCTTTTTCACACTCAGTATTCACTTTCTCCAGGAGCTGTAAGAAACTTGTTTCCCTGTTTCTTCATGGATTCATAGACTCACGTGTTTTGAGTTTAAATTTGGGGGCATTAAGAAACTTTGGGCTTATGGCAAGAGTAGCACTTGGTTTGACTGGGAGCTGGGCTTAGGCGGAGAAGGACAGCTGCGTGCCTACTGTGTGTCACCGCCATGCTAAGTCCTTTCCCTTCACCTCCTGGCACACCTAGGAGGCAAGTACTACAGTCACCCGTGTTCCGCTGCTGAGAAAGCTGAAGGTTAGAGAAAGGAATGACATGCTGAGCTCACAGATGACAAAGCCCGCGTTGTAACCACCCCACTCTTCTCTCTTCTGTGATCTGCAGCTAACACTGCCTCTCTGCAGTCAGGTGTGTCTTGTCAGTTCCACAATCTAAATGTGAAATCGAGTTCGATATTGATAATGAGAGAGAAGACTCAGTTCTTCCGCCTACCTATTACAGGAATCAAGTTTGACGGTGGACAACCCCCAACCACAGGGCCAGGCTCTAAGCCAAATTCTCTAGGTTGCCTACTTCTTCTTTACTTGGCCAGATCTGAATGTAATCTGCAAATGAGAGAGGAGCTTGGACTTTATTATTTTTTTTAAAGGATTTTATTTATTTATTTATTTGAGAGAGAGTGAGAGAGAGCAGGGCGGGGGGCAGAGGGAGAGGGAGAGAATCCCAAGCAGACACCCTGAGCAGGGATCCTGACGCAGGGCTCAATCCCACGACCCAGAGATCATGACCTGAGCTGAAATCAGGAGTCGGATGCTTAACTGGCTGAGCCACCCAGGTACCCTGGAGCTTGGACTTTATAAGTCATGATCTTTTAGAGTAATTTAGATACTCCGAAAATTGTATTTCTTAGTTTGTTTTTTTTAAATGTGCTAAAATTCTTAGACTTTTAGAAAACCTGTGTTTAAATCTCAGCTCTGCTACTTACCAGACACATCACCTAGAATAAGCCTCTCTACGTCTCTAGGACACTGTGTGCTCATCTCTAAAATGAGGATAATTACAACCTCCACACTGCTGTTATAACACCCCATGAGGTAAAGCGTGAGTTCTGATCCCCTGAAAGGCACCATACACATACACATTTTAGATGAAGCATGAGTCTGGAAGATTTTAGAGGAGGCACAATAGCCTCAAAAGTGAATTTAGCTTTTCAAAATGTCAAGTGTAATTACTAGATATACCTTCTGAATGGGCTTGTTTGGCTCAACCCCACTATCACAGTGAGCACTGAAGAAATTATGGTACATTACCCAAAACCTGAATGGAGGAAGTATGTATTCTCGTTAAATTGCTTTCCAAAATGGTTGTTAGCACTTCCTAAATGTCTTATGAAGGCATGTTGCCTTACAGGGATGAGCACAGCAGCCCGGAACCTGGCAGGGTTAGCAAAGCCAAGAATCAGTATAAGTGCCAATGGGGATGAAGTGAACATCAAGACGGAAAGTTCCTTCAAGAACACGGAGATCTCCTTCAAACTGGGGGAAGAATTTGATGAAACCACAGCAGACAACCGGAAAGTAAAGGTAAGAACTAAATCTTCCTGGTGGAAGAATCCAGAAAAAAACTAGATAACCCAGAAAAAAAACTAGAAGGTGGTTGAGCATGGTTCATTCATATCTAATCTGCTTAAGTACCAAGTCAGTTTGGGCTTGTTTTGTTGATTACTGCCGAACATCTCTAAAGCCAATCCCTTCGCAAATTATTCTGATGGTTAACAGGCCCAAAAAATTTGACATGTTTTCACTTTTTTATGATCTCTCTTTCTCACTGTATAAAAGAGCAATAGAAGAGAACAATTATTCACAAACAGTTTAGGTATTGTTCATCTGGGGAAGGAGAGCATTAATTGAATAATCTCTTGAGACTTCTCTAATTTGATATTAACTTATGACAAGAACTGAGGGGGGAATTTGGGGGAAAAGAATGTCAAAACAGAAATGAAAAAGTAGATGTCTAGTTTTTGGTAGGTTAGAGTGTAGTGAATTGCTATTTCTAACTGATTCCTTTATGCATTTATAGAGCATCATAACATTAAACAGTGGTGCAATGATTCATGTCCAAAAATGGCTTGGCAAAGAGACAACAATCAAAAGACAAATTGTAGATGGAAAAATGGTAGTGGTGAGTTTTCGATGAATTGAATTTTTTAGATACTCCTCTTTGATGCATGCCTTTCAAGTTACTCAGTTGCTGTGCATCCTGAATTGAGAGTCTGGGGAAGGAGGGAGAGAGCAAGTTTAAACTGTCGTCTGCCAACTCTAATAGATCCCTTTTTGCTTTTAGGAATATATCATGAATAAAACTGTCAGTACTCGAATTTATGAAAAGGTATGAAGGAAGTGTCTACATCAGTGGAAACTTGTTCACTAACAGGAAGCTGGGACTTGAAGAAGATATGCCTCAGGGCCGGTGATTTAAATAATTGTTCAACATAAATTTGCTCAATAAAACCAAAAAATTAAGTGCAGTTTTGGAACTGTGTGATAGTGAGGGTTGGGGAGAAGTGGATTAACTGGTGAGGTAAGAAGCTACTTGCTTGTGGTATGAGTATAAGAGCACCGAAGTCCCCTTAAGCCTCTGTCTACCTGACTTCCATAGTCCTTGAGTTCCCTCCAGTGGACCTATTCCATTTAGGTTAAGACATTCTGTCAAAGAGTGCTCTGTGAAAATTCCTGTGACCTCACAGAGGGTATAATACACTGGAGATACAATCACTGGAAACTACTTTGGGCAGCACAGATGCTGAAAACCAACATTGCTGACTTTTGATTTTTGCAGAAGGCGGCTCTGCTTAAAGTCATTGGGATAGATGAAACACAAAATAGAGCCTGAACCTCATACACTGTGGTTGAATTAGTATGGAAGAACATTTACAATAATTATCGTCTTACTTATCTATAAGCCCATTTAAAATAATCAGGCTAGGGCATCTGTCACCACTACTTACAGTTTAGTCTTTGCAGAATGACATTATGTTAAATGCCAGTCTTGAATTTCTAAATGCCTCGTTGGAATATAATTGTTAGAGCTACACAAAGTCCCTTAATAATTTCATTAAGGACTGTTGCTAGGAAGTACTCTCAGAGCTTAGAGCAGAAGAGGGTAATATAGGTAAAATTAAAGTGTAAAGTCTGAAAACCTGAGGGGAGAGAAAAAGGAAAGACAAAGAATTATGTAAATATCATGTTGTACTTTAAAAATAGATAGTAGTTGGTCAAAAATAAGTCCTAAGAGTTATGTTTAATATGTGCTTAAGTAGAATGTCCATGTAATTTGTTACCTAAAGTGGAAAGGGGGGATGCCTGGGTGGCTCAGTCAAGCGTCTGCCTTCGGCTCACTCAGGTCATGCCAGAGTCCTGGGATTGAGTCCCACATCGGGCTCCTTGCTTGGCGGGAAGACTGCTTCTCCCTCTCCCTCTGCCTGCTGCTTCCCCTGCTTATGTTCTCTCTCTCTCTGACAAATAAATAAATAAAATCTTAAAAAAATATATAGTGGAAAGGGGCTGTTATCAGTAATTACATTCGGACAACAGGCATAAATGGGAACTGCCCTAGGCAACCTGGGGGGAATGGCCACCTTAGTAGGATGAAACTGAAAGGTAATATACAAAAGCACTGAGCATGACCCTGGAGCAAGAAATGAATCAAGGAAAGTAAGGAGGTCAAGGAAAGGAACTAGGATTGTCATATTAAAACCAGAAGTATACAGCAGTGCACCTGAAGTGATGGGCTTGGTAGTGGTCACACAGCTGCTGGATGTGGGCAGTGACAGTCATTCCCACATGACTTGTGCCCGTCCTTCCTAAAGGACTCAAGTGCATACAAAATGTAACCATGCTTGTTCTCCAGAAGTCAGACTCTCAACCCCCCAGGTGTCCTTGCACAAAGAGGAACATGGGCCAATGGTTCTTTAATCAGAGGACAGTCTGCAAGGTGGATACAGAGGACAGCCACTTTAGCAGTGCCCCTCAGAGTAGGGGTGGAAGGATTTCTAGCACCCCTCAGGAAGAGGATACTACTCTAAAAAGCCCTAGGCACTTCTCATTTAAATCTTTGGATTTATAGGATGCCTGGGGGGCTCAGTTGGTTAAGCGTCTGCCTTCGGCTCAGGTCATCATCCCAGGGTCCCAGGATTGAGCTCTAATTGAGCCCGACTGAGCCCCATGTTGGGCAACCCACTCAGTGGGGAGTCTGCTTCTCCCTCTGCTCCTCCCCCGACTTGCGCGCACATGTGTGCTCTCTCGCTCTCTCTCAATTAAATAAATAAACTCTTTAAAAAATAAATCTTCGGATTTACGGAGGCATAATTTTTTTTTAATATCATAGTGTCTTGCAGTTTTCCTTTTTTTTTTTTTTAAGAGCTTATTTATTTATTTGACAGAGAGAGACACAGCGAGAGAGGGAACACAAGCAGGGGGAGTGGGAGATGGAGAAGCAGGCTTCCCACTGATCAGGAAGCCCAATGTGGGACTCGATCCCAGGACCCTGAGATCATGACCTGAGCTGAAGGCAGATGCTTAACTGATTGAGCCACCCAGGTGCCCTTACAGAGGCATAATTAAGAAAAGAATAATACAGTTCTGAATTTTCAAGACTTACTTCTCTTCTCTTTATGCCACACCTCAAGGTACAAAGAGCCTAAATGAAACAAAAGCCTGATGTTTAGTCTTTAGCACGACTGATATTTGGATAATTAATACTTTTTTAGGTTGAATCAAACATACTACTACTGAGGAAATCATTCACTCAACAAATTCTTACTCTGACAACTGTTCAAAACCAAGTTAGGTGCTGGAACACAGCACCATGTTAGGCGTGGAGCTCACAACTTTTGATGTTATAAGTAGCCCGACTTGAAACTCTATTGCTTTTACTTTTATTCTCAGTCAACTCATGTCAAAATTTCTGTAGGAAAAAAAATTCACTGAAGTTTATACTTAGAATCATTTGTCTTTGCTAAAGACTTTCACATGATCAGTCTCCTGGTATATCTGACTTCAAAAGTCATTGTCTATCTGTAAGTAAATGATAACACGCCATATTTGTCAAGTTGTACTGGATTTATCATTATCTATCTGTAATTATATAATAGCAAGTCACATTTGTTAACTTGTGTTGGAAATAATGGAACTTTTCATTATAGTGACCTGAGCAATAAAAAGCCATTATTTATTCACTTTCCAAAGGGGTTTGAAATAAAGGAAGTGAGAGTAGTTTTTATAAGCCACACAAGAAAATATATTTTATTTTTTGAATATTTTTAACCTAAATGACTTAGTAGTAAGTCAAATTCCATCATATTTCAAATCCACATTGAAGTTTGTGGGAAGGTATTAATTATCTGAAGATCAGTCATACTAAAATCATGATTAATACTACTACCAAACAATAATTCACCAGATTTCTTTTTTTGCTACCCAACACTACTTAGTAAATCACTGACAAAATTGTTTGTTTTGAACATTCTTAGTGTATTTAATTGTCATACTTTTTGCACAAAAATAAAATAAACATAAAAGTCCATGCGTTTCTTCACTGGCCATAACAAGATAACTGACTATTGCAAAGACAGTAACCAAAAACAGATGGGGGCGCCTGGGTGGCTCAGTTGGTTAAGCGACTGCCTTCGGCTCAGGTCATGATCCTGGAGTCCTGGGATCGAGTCCCGCATCGGGCTCCCTGCTCGGCAGGGAGTCTGCTTCTCCCTCTGACCCTCCCGACCCTCCCCCCTCTCATGTGCTCTCTCTCTCAGTCTCTCTCTCTCAAATAAATAAATAAAATCTTTTAAAAAAAAATAGATGGAAAATTAGGATGAAATATCAGGAAATAACCTAATCCCGAAGCTACAGGTTAAGATTTCTAAATTGAAGTTCAGGAAAAATATAGTTCATCCATTTTGAAGTTTGATATCTACAGCCTATGTAATTTTTGGAGAGGGACAAGACTGGGGAGGAACCATCTAGACACCACCCCATGCCAGAATGAGACTTGTCCGTTACCCCAGAGGCACACCACAGTGAAGTGGAATGAATGGGGTTTGAGAACCAGTCGGAGCAGGACTTGAATCCTGCTTCCACTGTGGACGCCTACGTGAGCATGCACGAGCTGCTTAGCCACTTTGGTTTTCTCCTTTGCAAAATGGAGTCTATCTACTTGACAGAGTTGTGTAGATGGAAAATTAGGGTAAGATATCAGGAAATAACCTAATGCCAAAGTCTTAAGATTTCTAAATGGAACATTTAGAGAAAATACAGTGTGTGTGTGTGTACGTGTGTGTAATGTTTTCTCTCAAGGCCTTTTTACCATCTCAATTATTGAAAGCATTTATAAGATATAATCAAGAAATAAAGTAGGCTACCTATATAACACACAATTAGAAAATCACTTCAACTTTTATGAGTTTATATTTGTTCTTTATGAAATAAAGCTAGACACAGACGCTTCTCACTATGCTTTGCAAGTGAATTATTTTTCAGGGATTCCTTTCTCCCATCAGATGTAAGGGAGCAGATGGCTGAGTCCTAAAAAGTATTTCTGATGGCTCTTTATGCTACAACCTCTTTAATGCTGTGAATGTCACTTTCCCGCTAAGAGGGAAAAAATGCAAATCGAGGAGAAAAACTGTGGCCAGCTTGGTATGTGCTATAATGACTAACAAAAGAAATGGAAATGCAGAAATTGTCTTCTATTTCCTCCCCAGTGAATGAGGAACTCTAATTCTCAGGTGTTCTATTAGGAATAATGATTTGAAATCTTAGACGAGATTTTGAAAAAGATGCCATATCTCCTGGAGTCTAGTAAAAACAAAGCTAAATGCATAGTTTGGATGAATCAAAAACCACTTCACTCTCTTTATTGACATTCAACAAAAGAAAAGCTATTAACTACCTTTGGGCAGCATAAATGTCACAGCAACTGTCACCATAGCAACCAAAAGGTCAAATATCCACTGGTGACTAAGACACGATTTGCATTAAGAAAGCAACGATAATGTCAGTATTCTTTTTTTTTTTTTAAGATTTTATTTATTTATTTGACACAGAGAGAGTGAGAGAGAGCGGAACACAAGCAGGGGGAGTGGGAGAGGGAGACGCAGAGTCCCCGCAGGGCTCGATCCCAGGACCCCGGGATCATGACCTGAGCCGAAGGCAGACACCTAATGACTGAGCCACCCAGGCGCCCCTACAATCACAGTATTCTTAAACGTAGAGAAAAACACTAGAAACCTGTAATAGGAAGATATCCGGCCTGAAGTGCTATTGCCACCTTCTGTCAAATAGCTGCTGGGGGGCACCAGATGCCTCAGTGGCTGAGTTCTGAAGATAAATCAGATCATCAGTCTCACAGCATCTGGTGCCTAAACAATTCCATAAGGGATCTTTCTACATAATAATGCTTCATTGGCTCTTTATTTTATTATTTTTTTAAGATTTTATTTATTTATTTGACAGAGAGAGAGAGATAGCGAGAGCAGGAACACAAGCAGGGGGAGTGGGAGAGGGAGAAGCAGGCTTCCCGCTGAGCAGAGAGCCCGATGCGGGGCTCGATCCCAGGACCCCGGGATCATGATCTGAGCTGAAGGCAGACGCTTAACGACTGAGCCACCCAGGCGCCCCTTTCACTGGCTCTTTAATGGTATCCTCACTACCTCCAACTGCAAATGATAGAGAATAATAATTGGGAAAAAAGGAAAGTAACAATTGAATATTCTAATAGGTCTCTGAATGTTTGTTTAATGTCTATCTTCCTAACTGGACTATAAGGCCCATATGGGCAGGAACTGTTGCTTCTTCACTCACCATGTTCCCTCCCTGCTAGTTCAGTTCAATCAGTTTGTCTTAAGTAATTGTCTGCATGCATGCAGGTGAGAATATGTGCAATGAATCTTGGAATTACCTTACATACGCTTTCCTAGTGGTATACTATGATCATGTCATCCTGAACATGGGAAGAATCACCTGCTTTTACCACTGACTGAAAGAGTGACCAAATGAAGGAATGAGTGTTGTGATTAAATTTCACACTTAGATATGACCCACAGCCAATGCCTTTTCTGTGCTTCCAAGTGGGTATGAAAAAGGAAAGAAAGAAAAGGCAGGGGAGGTAGAAGAGGGAAGGAAGTTTAGGAGAATAATATTGTTGATCATAAGCACTAATTTTAGATGCTTTCACAATATTTATTATATGAGTTAATGCAAACAATAACCCCCATAAGTAGAAAATCTTATATTTTCTTCATTCAGTCAGTCAACAAATATTTATTGACCGTGTCCATGCATGTGTTATGGACTTGGGATACTACACAAGGAAAGTCATATGTTGTCCCCACTTATATGGAATCAAGACTTCAGTGGGCGATATACATATTAATCAAATGATATCCAAAATTAATAAAAATTGCCATTGCAGTAACTGTTCAATGATGTTATACTAGAAAAAGGTTAAGAAAGATGATTGAGTTGAAATCTAAAGGATGTCAACCCAAAAGTAGGAAACTATGATTGAGCTGAGGTTTAAGGATTAACCATATGGGAGTGGTTAGACATTCCAGGAAAGGAGAAGAGCACGTGCAAAGACCCTGGTAGAAGCAAGTTGGAAATTAGTACTTTCTTTTCTATTCTCTGGGAGATTTTGTGTAAAATTGGTGTCATTTTTTCTGTAAATATTTGTAAGAATTCATTGGTGAAGCTTATGGGCCTGGAGTATCTTCGTGAGAGAAATTTTAACTATAGATTCAAAAATAATGGATTTGGGAGTAATGACATTTTTACTTCTTGTATTATTTTTGGTAAATTGTGTTTTCTAAGGAATTTATAAAATTGCTTTTAAATCTGAAAAATTATTGGCATGAAGTAGCTCATATTTTCTTACGATCTTTTTAATTACTGTAAGTTATGTAACTATAATTTTTAATAACTAGGATATACTGATATGCCCTTTTTTATTCCTGCAATCAATAACTTTTGCCTTCTTTCTTTTTAAGTCCATCTTGCTAAAAGTTTGCCAATTTTCTCAGTCTTTTTCTTTTTAAAAGATTTTATTTATTTATTGAGAGAGAGGGAGAGAGAGCACGTGCAAGTGTGAAGGCAGGTGGGGGGGGGGGTCAGAGGGAGAGAGAGGATCCCAAGCGGACTCACTGCAGAGCAGGGAGCCCAATGTGGAGCTCACTGTCACGACCCTGAGATCATGACTTGAGCTGAAACCAACAGTTGGATGCTTAACTGACTGAGCTACCCAGGTGCCCCTCAATTTTATTAGTTTTTAAAGGAACTGTTGGTTTTGATGATGTTTTCTATAACATGCTTGTTTTTATTAATATCTGCTCTGTCAATTATCTAGTTCTGTGGACTCCTGTTTCTTTTGCTTTTTGAGCATATTTTCCTATCTCTTTGCTCTATTTACTTATTTAAGATTTCATTTATTTGAGAGAGAGAGAGAGCATGCACGAACAGGGGGATCATCAGAGGGAGAGGGAGATAATCTCCAGCAGACTCCATGCTGATCACAGAGCCCCATGTGGGTCTCAATCCCAGGACTCCCAGATCATGACCTGAGCCAAAACCAAGAGTCTGACGCTTAACCGATTGAGCCACTCAGGTGTCCCCCTACTTATTTTTGATTAACAATGTAGATGAAAAGTTGCGGAAATAATTTAGATTTATGGTGACATTATCTTCTTTTGGAGAGAGTTTGTTTCTGACTGGTAGCCAGGTTCACTGGCTGTCCAGATCACACGAAACTAATTTTAAGAATTGAATTGCTGTTAGCATGGGCCTATTTAATTCACCTTTTTCCCTATGCTACAATCTTTCAAAGTCCCAAACCAAAGCGTGTTGATTAACCAGGAATTTTCCCTCATTGTTCCCCTAAACCTTATAACACAGTCATAAACGTTCCTCAGACTTTTGCCTCTCATCTGCCTTTTGCAGAATTCATAAATGCCTAGAGCCACAGCAGTCTGCTTGGGACTGTTTTCTCTGGCCTTGCCTTTTTCACCCAAATTATAGACCCTTAATTTTTCTCTGCCTTTTTCTCTCTTTGATGCCTTGAAAAATTGAAAAAAAAAAAAAAATCATCTGTTTTTTCTAAGATGTCATAGTTGGAAAGTTAGCTTGATTTCCTCATCTATCATAAGGAAGTGAAAATTCTGAAGTATATTTTTGTTTATTCAGTTATTTTTTAAAAAATGACCATTTTATTTATAGTGACACGTTATTTGCTGTGCTTTTCATGCCACCAATTATGATCACAGTATTTCTATTTTACAAATATAATAATTTTAATTGAGAAAGTAAGTTCCAAAAGGGTATGGAATTCTGTTCAATGATGTTTAACCTTGAACAGTGCCTATCACTTAGTAGGCTGTCAATATTTTTGCAATTACATGAATGAAAGGAATAGAATCAGATCTTCAGCACTCAAGTGGATGATCATGAAGTCTTTGTTCATTTACTATAGGATGGTTGGCTATCACTTTTCCAAATATATAATTGGATGTAGCTTGAAGACAGTATGTGAGGAATATTTACATGACATGCTATATAGAGCACGCTTTCTTTATTTTGTTTGGACCCCTGGGTGTTCTTTTCATTGTATGACTCAAGTAGCTCCCCTTATCGTGAGAATTTACGTAGGCAATAAACCTTTGAAAGGTGAATCCATACTGTAAACAGAATATTGTATATCCATTCTACAAATATTTAGTTCAAGTCTAAATATATGTATCTAGTTATAATATGGTTCTGGTGTTTATTATCCACTGTTTTTCACTAGGATATTGAGGAATTTCTTAGCTAGGGGTGACTTAATGTCTCAAGCCTGGTTCAGTCTGGATCTTTGCTCTTTGCTTTGATCTGTGCCTTTGACTCACATGTGAGCCTCAGAATTTTATCTTTGTCTGAATACATCTGGTTCATTCCAGCAGTCAGGTACATTGCTGATAAGCTAAAACAGAAAATTCTTTTCTTTATTTAAAATTGCTTCAAAGTTATAAGCCCTGCCAATACATAGCTCAATGTTTATATTTTAACTCCACAGCTATTCCTATGTGCAATACAGGGACTGCTGAAAATTCATACAGCTCTCCTATATCAGTCTCTCTGAATACAAGGGCTCAGCTCAAGTGGGGTGGTTTAAGAGTCCTTCACAGATTTAGGCAAAACACCTAAATGTTGAATGCTACACTTCTCAATAAAGTTTGGTCACAAAAAATATTTTTGAGGACACAAGTGATACCATCATTTATTTTTATTAAGTGTTTTGGATAAGAAAATAACACATTCTTGGGGCACCTAGGTGGCTCAGTCAGTTAAGCAACTGACCCGGTTTTGGCTCAGGTCATGGCTCAGGTCATGATCTCACAGTTGTGGGATTGAGCTCCGGGTCAGGCTCTGTGCTCAGCGTGGAGTCTGCTTCAGATTCTCTCTCCCTCTCCCTCCCACTCTCTCTCTCTTAAATAAATAAATAAGTAAATAAATAAATAAATAAAATCTTAAAAAAAAGAAAATAATACATTCTCTAATCCAAAGCCCTTTTTAAAATAGCTGTTTCTTCTATCCCAGTACAATGTCCTTCCTCCAGTTATATTCTCCTGGGTCTAGGACTGGGTTAGCAGATTAGCGGAGGAATTTTTCTAGTCACTGTTTCATTCCCACTTTGAGTTATCCATGCACGAGTAATGTAAGGTGAGACTCGGACTCACGGTATAGGATTCCATATTTTGACCCAACTTGGACCCTAAGGACATAAATGCAATGGTTCTGGCTCAGCTATGACATTGGTAATCTGAGCCCAGAAAGCCAGCAATTCTACCTGTTATGAGCGAACCTGTTATGATCATGGGAAAATATCCCATTGTTGTGAAGACTGCCAGCCTGTGTACAAATATTTACAACCTAGTAATATCATTTATCTCATAGTCAGGACTGATGCCAATGTAGAAAACCACTAGGAAAAGTTATGGTGGCAAGACGGTACTCCCAAGAGCAACACTTACATTTGAAGTGGTTTTATGTCTGCTCCCGCTGGTCGAAGACTGGGGCTCTGAGGTACCTATAGCCTGGATGCTTCATCTCTTGACTTTCACCTCTCTTGATCTGGGGGCAGAAAGGACTAGCTCTATTTAGTCACATGGTGATGTCGGTATCACCTGACCTTTGGCCAAGGCCACTGTGCATATGTGATATGAAGGGAGCAGGGTAAGATAATGGCCCCAAGTCCGGGCTGGAGAACAATGCCAGGTTCAAACCTTGCCTCTCCTCATTCAAGTTTTGGGAGCAAGTTACCTAACCTTCTCATTAGTAAATGGATGTGATAATAGTACTTGACTCTTGGAGGTGTTGAGAGAATTAAATGAAATAATCCATAATAAGCACTGAGCAGGGTGACTGGCCCAGAATGAGCTCTTAGTATACATTAGTATTATTTATATAGAAACTTCTTCTCTTTATAAAACTGAAGATTTATTTTAAAGGGCTTAAACTCAGAGTTGTTGTATCAACTAAGAACCTGCTTAATTTGGACTTAAGGTTTTTTTTTTTTTTAGATGAAAATCTTTGCTGTGGCCAAAGATCGTGTTCTAGTGCTCCTTCTTAGCCATCCCATGAATACGATTTCTGTGCTCTGCTGTAATAGACTGACCGTATTGTCTGCCTACTCTGCCTGCCTGGGATATGTGAACTATGCCAAGCCTCCCTTACCTATGAATACTTCCTCACACTGCTTCCCTGCATTTCTCTCCCACAACATATTTGAGGCGGTTATCACAATACTCATGGACATTTTCCTCTCTTTCTTCTCTTTCAATAAGAATTCTTAATTGTGCAGACTCAGGATTGAGAGTGACCAAGATGCCTGAACGCGCGCGCACGCGCTCACACACACACACACACACACACACACACACACACACACACACGCTCTCATTCATGCTCATATAATTTAGTCTGGTATAGGATTCAATTCACGGAGTCTTTTCCAAAGCATTAAAGACTAAACACTTCTTAAAAATGTAAGATCGACCAAAAATTTTTTTGAAGGTTCAAATAGTACTCTCATTGATCTTTATAAAAATTTTTGGAGACTAAAGGAAACATTATGTGGGGCTTTCTTTTGTCCTAACGGGTGATTCATTGCCTGGTCCTGACACTGCTTTTCCCCATTGGGTCTCTGTGAGAGTCACATGCTTTGGACATCTTTGAAAAGAATCTTCTGAGGCTTCAGCATCTCATTTGAGTCTCCTGAATCTCACCTAGAGCTGTGTTGAATTCTCATCCATCACAATGAGCAACAAATTCCTGGGCACCTGGAAACTTGTCTCCAGTGAGAACTTCGATGATTACATGAAAGCTCTGGGTAAGAAATGTTCCTTGTAGCTCTGGTTGGGAAGATCCTTTTTTGCAAAAGCTGCATGACTATTTCCTTCTAACTCCTTTTCCAGGACTCTGGGGAAGTTTGCAGAGGCTCAAGTACAATCCTTTTCTGCAATTAAACTTCTGTTGTGTCATTCCAATAGTTTATTGTACTTCATTTGTGGAAATTTTAATAGATTTTAACCTAAGAGCTGCTTAATTGCGTGGAACTCCACTGATTTCAAAGGTGGTTTCGTATCAGTAGGGCTTTGCTTTAAAGGAAAGAAATCTTAGAGGCTTAGGCAACCCATCCTCTGGCTTTCCTGAAGGTTCGTTTTATAAAAGCTGAAGTGCTCATAAGATAAGGAGTTGAAAATACTGAAGTTAATAGAAAGCCTCAATTTAAAATTTTGGTGTTTAGCTAAACCAGAAGTTTACACTACTTTCCTGGAGTTGGAGCCATGGATGAAGATGGAAAATCCAGTCAATAGTTTTATCTACTTTATTTTATACTATTTCTAGAGAATGTTCCACATTGATATGAGCACAATAGGTATGAAGTGTCTTTGGAGCTATTTAAGTAGAATAGAAAGTGATGCCAATGACCCAGGTTGCTATGCTTGACAAAGGGCCTGTAACTTTACTTACCTGTTCAGAAAGCTCATGAAAAGAGTTGTATTTTTAGGTAAAATGAGCAAAATCATGTCATATTGCCTAGAAAACTATGAGACCTTATGGGTATAAATCCATACTATGAGGTTGGTTAGATTTATGGACTTGACTTTACAGTTGAGGAAGAAGCAAAATACAAGAGCCTCGATGAAGGACTCCCTAATTCTGTCATTTTTCAAATTTAGAATGCATAAGATCACTTCGGGGTTTGGTGTAGTGTAAATTCTCAGGCTCTACTGCAGAGATTATATATAATATATATATTCATATATTTATATGAAAGTAGTTTTTCCTTCATTTATTTCTCTCATTTGACATTTCTCCTTTTCCCTGTATTTCTATACTTTTAGTAATAAAACTTGAGAGTCTAATTTTGTTTTGTTTTTCAGATGGAGAAAATTTTAAAAAATGAGTTTATTTATGATTACGTGTAATGTACAGATCTTGAAAGGAGATAGATTTTTCCTACCAGTTAAACTTAGGGGCCGAGGCGCCTGGGTGGCTCAGTCGTTGAGCGTCTGCCTTCGGCTGGGGTCGTGGTCCCAGGATCCTGGGGTCGAGGCCCACATCAGGCTCCCTGCTCCACGGGAAGCCTGCTTCTCCCTCTCCCGCTCCCCCTGCTTGTGTTCCTTCTCTCACTGTGTCTCTCTTCGTCAAATAAATAAATCTTTAAAATAAATAAATAAATAAATAAACTTAGGGGCCACAACAAAATTTCAGAAATAAGATTCTATTAAGGATGTGGGGAGGAGCGTCTGGGTGGCTCAGTCATTAGGCATCTGCCTTTGGCTCAGGTCATGATCCTGGGGTCCTGGGATCGAACCCCCGCATCAGGCTCCCTGCTCCACAGAAGTCTGCTTCTCCCTCTCCCACTCCCCCTGCTTGTGTTCCCTCTCTCGCTGTGTGTCTCTCTGTCAAATAAATAAAATCTTTAAAAAAAAAAAAGGATGTGGGGAGAGTTCTTTTCTATATCCATAATGTATTACTGAGGAGAAAAAATTCATAGAACAGTATGTATCTGTCATAGTTGCATTTTAAAAATACCTAGAATATTTATATATAAAAACTAAAATGTCTGGAATGATTCATACAAAACACTGGTGATTTTCAAAGACTGTGGGATTGGGATGTGGTAAAAGGGAATGACTTGCACTATTTAGGCTAAACACGTTTATCTTTAAAATCTGCAGACATTACTCTTGTAATAATAAAACTTAAAATATTTAAGTCGATGGACATGTATTTCCATTAGGTGGTGAAACATGGGAGGAGGCCCTCAGTACTCACTGATGCTACCCGCCATTTCCACACTTGAGCATAGAATGCGGCCATGCATAGTCTCTCTAGGTACATCTCTTTGTCGATGTAATTCTAACACTATCTTGATTTACAGGTGTGGGGTTAGCCACCAGAAAACTGGGAAATTTGGCCAAACCCCGTGTGATCATCAGCAAGAAAGGGGATGTTATAACTATAAGAACTGAAAGTACGTTTAAAAATACAGAGATCTCCTTTAAGTTAGGTCAGGAATTTGAAGAAACCACAGCTGACAGCAGGAAAACAAAGGTAAATTTTAATGTTTCTCTTCAAAGTTGGCTCGTTCTCCAGCTTGAGAGGATTATTTCTGTTAGTGTTCATAAAGGTAGACTACCCCCATTCTATTGAAAATTGGGGCACCTGGGTGGCTCAGTCGGTTAAGTGTCTGCCTTGGGCTCAGGTCATGATCCCAGAGTCCTGGGACTGAGTTCCACATCGGGCTCCTGGCTCAGCAGGGAGTCTGCTTCTCCCTCTGCCTGCCGCTCCCCTGCTTGTGTGCTCTCTCTCTCAAATAAATAAAATCTTAAAAAAAAAAAAAAAAAAGAAAAGAAAATGAATGTGCCTTGAGGGAGCCTTGCTTGATCTCAGGATTGTGAGTTCGAGCCCCATGTTGGGTGTGGAGTCTACTTTAAAAATAAATAAATAAAATGAAATGAAATAAAATAAAATAAAATAGAAAATGAATGTGCTTCATGAGACAGCTATTATGAAAACAATTCGATACTGAATGAACCGCTTCCTTAATCAACCAAAGTCCAAGCAACTCGATTATGTGAATTTGTCTCTGCAGAGCATTGTAACCTTGTCAAGAGGCTCATTAAATCAAGTGCAGAAATGGGATGGCAAGGAGACGACAATAAAAAGAAAGTTGGTGGATGGGAAAATGGTAGAGGTAAGAGTATTTTCACTTCTAAATACAAAAATAATGGTATTTAAATAGAGAAATTGGTTATATTATTTTCAAAATATTCCTTTTTCTTTGCAATACCAATGGATAAGAATGGCTAAGGATAAAGTCAGAGCTAATGGTTAGATGATATTTCAACCATGAAGACTCATCTACAGTACTTTAAGTATAGGTCCAAGATTTTAGAAATAACAAAGCCCATTTGTTATTTTAGAAATAACAACACCTAAAAATAACAGCAAAGTCAAAGAAAGTATGGATAAATCTTACCAATTTGGACTCACAAAGAGAAAAGCAAGTCTAAGTTTTAAAAGCAAAACAAACCCCGAACGGCTCAATTATAGAATATTTGTAGATATCTAAGTGTTTTGCTTTCAAGAATCCGAAGTAACTTGGACTACACCATGTCAATAATTGAAGCTCAGCTCATAGGAGACCTTTTAGTCAGCAGATAAAGAATGATGAGCAGGGTTCCATGAGATGCCGTCTAACGATTTTTTTTAAGTTTTAGCTTCTGTGCTTACTAATACATACATTGAATATAGATTCATGTTATTTTAAATGTTTTTTCCTTTAGTTTAGAGGTTCTCATCCCTAGCTACAAAACAGATTTTCATGGGGAGTTAATACCAATATGGGGCCCCCAACACAGATTAATTAAATGCAAATCTCTTGGGGGAGAAGGAACCATCAGTATTTTTAAATGCTCCTCAGATGCTGCAAATATGCATATAGTTTTGAAATCCACTTTTAGATTTAAATGCACACAAATTATGCATAAAAACTTGCCACTTTAAGAAAATTCTTCCATAGTAACATAGATTGACTTCAAAACTGTTTCTCCTATTTCAATGTTGTAATTCTGAATTGTCAGAGACTGACATACTGATGCTCTACTCCTTTCTAAGCTTAACCTTATGAGCTTGTTTTTATTTTCTGTTGCGATGTGCAAATTTGCTCTTCCTAGTTTGAGTTTTATATACTCAATGAATCTCTCTCTTTTCTTAAGGAATGTAAAATGAAGGGCGTGGTCTGCACCAGAATTTATGAGAAGGTCTGAGAAAATTATTTCCTCATTGAAGTGATATTTGATCATTTGATGTTGGAAATCAACGGTTTTCATTGGCAAGGCCCGACTACTCTGCAATTTATCTGTTTGTTTTTGCTTTTGTCCTAATAGATCAAATAGGTAAAGGCCTAAACTGAGGATTAATCTAAAATTCAGTGTTGTTTAAACATTTTCAATTTGTATGCATTTCCTTACTCTATTAAAGTATGTATATTGGCCAGACCTAAATAGTTGATAATGTCATTTAGTTATCTGTGAAATTCTAACCTATGTTGTACTTTGTATATTGAAATGATAGTAAAGCAAGTAACTGGATAGTAAAAGGAAGTAAATGTATTGATCTGAGTAGCCCCTGCATGGTGGGGAGGAGGATCAGAAGTGAGACAAACTACAAGAAGGAGCTGTTTTAAATCAGAGTTCTATTTCAGCTAAAAGGGCAGCCTCTACTCCAGCCAATTTTTTTTTTAAATTGAAGCGTAATTTATGGACAGTGAAATGCACAGATATCAAGGGTAGAGTTCAAGCCATTGTGACAAATGCACACACCCTTATAACTCACATCCTGATCAAAATAATGGTACACTTCCTTACTCCCAGAAAGTTTTCTCATGCCTCTTCCCAGTCAGTGTCCTGCCCTGTCCCACCTCCACCAGATGAAGTAGTCATTTGGTTTCTATCGTTTGCGTTTTAAATCACAGTTTAATGTGCAGGTTTTTATACAGATAATATTATTTTTAACTCAAAAAAAGTATGCATTTTTTAAATGAAAAGGCAACCAGGAAATCTTTTTAAATCCTGGAGAGGAAAACAACTGCTCCCATTCGGCATGGTATGAGCCATCACTTGCACGTGTGAACATATCATACTCATCTGCAACCACAGTGCTCGTACTGTTTTACGTTCTGCTTTTTGTGACTTTAACAAGGATTCTTCCACATTTCAACAGGTGCTATGCCATAATTTATTATGATTCTATAATATAACAGTTCTATTTTTATGTTATATCGTTTGGAGTTATCACAGATTATTTGGCAAAAATTGCCTTCACGTATATATCTGATTGTGCTGAATACTTTTTCCAGGAGAGGGATTAGTAAGTCAAAGAATATGGAAAACCCGATGGTTTCTTACTGAATATTTCTGTATTGCTTTCCTCAGTGTTGTTAGTGATGAGGGACCAGCAGTATACTTATATAGGGCAATGCATGAACACGGGTCCTATACTGATGCTAACAGCTACCGAACGTTATATGTGTGCTGTGTGCCAAGCTCATTGACTCTCTACCAGACAATTTTCATGCCATGTTGCCATATTTAATACAATTTCACACAACCACCCTATCCGGTAGATACTATTATTATCCCCATTTTATAAAAGAGGAAACAGTATAGAATAACTTGTGTAAAGTCCCAAAGTGGTAGAGAATGAAGAGAGCTCATTTGCTAAACCTTTACTCTATTTTGTCTCCTTGGTCACACCTGTCTATTAGAAACATGTCTGTTTCTTGGAAAATCTCTAAAGTGTGCCATTAGAGATTATTTTTGCCAGTTCTTGAATTTCATATAAACGGAGTCATACATTATGTGTTCTTTCTGTTTGCCTTTTTAAACTCAGCATAGTGGTTTTGAAATACATCCATATTGTTGCATGCAGCAGTAGTTTGCTCTTTGATTGCTAAGTAGTATTCTATTGCATGAATATATCACAGTTCACTTATCCCTTCTTCTCTTAAGACAGTTGGACTGTTTCCAGTTTTTGGCCAAATATTTTTGGCCAAAACATTTTGGCCAAACATATTTTGATGAATAAAGCTGCTATAAACATTCTTGTACAAGGTTGTTGGTGGACATATGAGTTCCTTCCTTTTGGATAAATAACTGGGCATTGAGTTACTGGGTCTAGCTGATTTTTGACAGGCAGGAATAGGGACTACTGTGCCCAAGTAATAATGAAACTCTTTCAGATGTATTGTATGATTGAGCAAATGACAAACGTGCTGATGTTGTTAGGGGCCAGGATTTTCACTGTGGAAGAGAAACATACAAATATGGAATGAGGGAGGCAAGAAAGAATCATGTGAGAATGGACTGGAATAGATGTAAATTTGTGGTTTCTAAGGCATGTGTATATATGTGCATATGTGTATGTAATTGTACATGCATATCTGCATGCATTTATGTGTGTATATACACATGTATTTATGTGTATGTGTATATATACCCATATATTTCCCAGATCTATCTGCCCAGAGAGCTTAGAAGCAATGACACCTGAGAAGGAATGAGTCCACCTACCGCCCAGACTTTGATGTCCAATGTCATTCCCCACTAAAAGGAATGAGAGTTCCTTGGAGAAGCAACTAATTCCAATGTGGGGTCAGGGTAGGTACAAAATGAGCCTGAAATATCTTGTTATACCAGAAAGTAAGGAAGTGTTTAAAAAAATAATAGAAGCATGCCAAAATATGGAGACCAGCTTGGAGGTGTTCCCCTTGGTTTAGACTGAGACAATTTGAAAAATAAAATAATTGAGAAAAAAATCAAAACTTATAAGCCATTGAAGGAAAAATAAGGACCCATGAATCCATAATGATAATAGAGAGAAAGAGAAGAGTCTTCCTTATAGCAGAATGCCATGGGCTGACCGGTATATGTGGAAGGAGTGCTAGAAATGGAAAGTCATCATTTTTCAACTACCACGGTAGTTCAGGCAAGAACTGCCAGTGGATGCTAAATCTAGAGGGAAATTTTGATTAGGAGAAGGATATTAGTTTGGTCTTAAAATATCTCTTCACAGATTGCTCATTAGTTATGAGGAGAAATAATAGTTTAACTATGCAGTGAAAAATTGGGCAACTCCTTGACTGGGTAATCACCCCTGACATCACCAAAGAGGGGCAGAAGAACATGTGTTTTCAAATGTGATACCCTGAGAAGGAACATCACTTATGTAGTTTTTCAGTCCAGAATCCCTATCTGGATCTAATCATGGGGAGATATCAGACAAATTCCAAATGAGGAATGTTCTATCAAAAAAGAGGAGGGTGGTATTGATCGAATTCTTCAAAAATGTCATCGTCATAGAAGACAAAGAAAGGCTCTGTGGAAATTTTCTAGATTAAATTACATTCAAAATATGTGATGACTAAATCCAGTAAAAAAGAGGTTGAAATATAGATGACAAATTAGGTTAGAAGTGTACTGGGATTATGCAAGAGAATATCCTTATTCTTGGGAAATACACACTGAAATATTTGGAGGTAATAGGCCATAATATATGCAATTTACTTTAAAAAACTGAAAAAAATTATGTGTATTTGTGTGTGTGCATATATATTAGTGAGAGCAACTGACAAAGCAAATGGGGGTAAAACTTAATAGACAAATCTGACTAGAACCTATATGTCTTTTCTTTGTAACAGTTTGGTTCTTGCAACTTTTCTGCAAGTTTAAAGTTATTTCCAAACAACAACAAAAAATTTTTTTAAAGCTATACTTGGCAAGTCCTTCTCTGCCCCTGGGCATTTAATCAACACGTGTCTGAGAGGCATCATAACCGAGGTGTGGTTTTTTATTTATTTATTTTTTGGCTCCAGCCAGATAATCCCATAAAAAAGGAGAGTTTTAAAACTGTGGTGCTGGGGTGCCTGGGTGGCTCAGTCGTTAAGCGTCTGCCTTCGGCTCAGGTCATGATCCCAGGGTCCTGGGATCGAGCCCCGCATCGGGCTCCCTGCTCAGCGGGAAGCCTGCTTCTCCTTCTCCCGCTCCCCCTGCTTGTGTTCCCTCTCTCACTGTCTCTCTCTGTCAAATAAATAAATAAAATCTTAAAAAAAAAAACCAAAACTGTGGTGCTATTTTTAGAGATTGTAGTAATACGACTTGCAATAAAATGTATTCCTCAATAAACATAATTGCTCTATTATACAAAAGTCATGAGCAGTTTCTGTTTTTGTAACAGGAAAAGTGGAACTACACTGATAATGAGAAAGACAAAATGATCGTTTCAGCAGGTGCTACATGCTGCTAGATTTGAAAAAGATTTTCAAACAACCAGAAGTGGGGGAGGGAGCTGGAGTTCTGCAGTATTCAAAAAGTCATCTCGGAATATAATTTTGATTCTCAATTCTTCTTGATAGAACCAAAAGTTCTTTTTGAAAGAACATGGGGTGGTAATTAATGTAACATAATAAAAAAAAAGAAAGAAAGAAAGAACATGGGGGCTAAGAGCAATGAGAGTGCCTAGTTCAAATTCCAGTTTGCTGCTTACTAGCTATGTGTCATTGGGCAAGTAACTTAACCTCTCTGTCCCTCAGCTCCTTCATTGTAAAAATGGGGATAATAATAGAACATACCTCAACAAGTTGTGAGGGATAAATAAATTAAAATATGTAATGTCCTTGGCATTGGAAAAGCATTAGAGAAATGTCTTTTGTTATTATTATTTACCTAGTAACATACATGATTTTATTATACGTCAAAATGAAGAGAATTCACAAGATCTCAGAACTGTTGATACTGATTTGCACACAATCCGGCTAAATTTATTAAGAATATTATTTATATAAGCGTAAAAACAACCAAGAAACCTACTTACTAGCACACCACTGCCTGGAAGTAGATTTTACCAATAACAGTTTTAGTGTCATGTTGACTGTAATATTTCTAATTATTTACTAAGTCACTCTGGCTTAGCTTTTGGGAATATTTCTTCTAAACTAAGTGGTACCTCTTTAAATATGGTTGCACATTTGAATCATTTGGAAGTTTTAAATATCCCAACACCAAGATTGTACCACAGACCCACTAAGTCATAATCTATGGGTGACGGGTGAGACCCAGGCATCAGTATTTTTCAGGTGATTCCAATGTGTGGCCAGTTTGGGAACCACTGTGCCAAAGTCTTCCAAAGTTAGAAATTTAATGTAGGCTATTATTATGTTGCCATCTATTAAATGGAGTGAAAGGTCATCAAAATCAGGAGTACCAAATGTCCCCAACGTGACACAAAATAACAGTACGTAGTGAAAATACTATGGTAAAATCAACACAGATGTAATCAAGTCTTTTGTTAGGAAAGCAACTGTTTACTTCTTATCTTTATTTCCACCAGAAGGCAACACAATTGGCCATTATCCATGACATATGGAAAAGTGAAGGTTTCAAAATAGCAAAATGTGGAGCAACAGGGAAAACAAAGCTATAAAATAATGCTAAAACAGCTGCAAAATATAAACTAATTTTCAGCAGAATTTAGGAAACAAGTTCAAATTACTCAAAAAATGTAGTATGGGACTAATTTTTGAAATAGCACCTTGCACATTTTGCTATCTATTAAAATAATCAGTGATGACATGCAAAGTGTTCAGATCTCAGTTACCTGGATTGGAATTTGGGCACTATCTAAAGTCCTCCCCTTAGTAACCAAATGCAAGGCAATAGATTTTTATCTTTTTTTAAAGATTTATTTATTTATTTGAGAAAAAGAGAGTGGGAAGAGGGGCAGAGGGAGAGAAAGAGAGAATCTTAAGCAGACTCCCCGCTGAATGTAGAGCCTTATGCAGGGCTTGATCTTGTGACCCTGAGATTGTGACCTGAGCCAAAATCAAGAATCGATGCTTAACCCACTGAGCCACCCAGGTGCCCCTATGCAACAGTTTTAATTGGTCTGCTGGTATAAAGTGAATATCCCAGCAACACCAAAGGATTGATGCTTCTATAGCTAAAGGGTTCTGAAAACGAGATATGTGACAAGTCTAAGTTTCACATTCATTACGACCAAATAATATTATTCCTTTGTTGGAATTTAAGATGGACATGAATTTTTGCACAATCTTGCATTTGGCATTAGAGTATAGTTATTCTTGATTTTCTATAATTGCACTTGTTTTCAAGTTATTAATGCAACATCAATGCATGTAAGCTGCATCAGGTAAGATAAATAGTGTAGGGGAGCCTAGGTGGCTCAGTCGGTTAAGTTCTGACTTTTGATTTCGGCTGAGGTCATGATCTCAGGGTCCTGGGATGGAGTCCCATGTCAGGCTCCATGCTCTCCTCAGCGTCTGCTTATCCCTCTCCTTCCCACTTTGCCCCTCCTCCTGCTCTCTCTTTCTCTCTCACTAACATAAATAAATAAATAAATAAATAAATAAATAAATAAATAAATAAATAAATAAATAAA
>NW_023270415.1:30578748-30659176 GCF_011800145.1 Mirounga leonina | reverse complement strand
AAATAAATAAATAAATAAATAAATAAATAAATAAATAAATAAATAAAATCTTAAAAAATAAATAATGTAGAGTAAATTGATGATAGCATTCAGATTTAGCATTTCCAAAATAAATCATTGGTGGGCTTGTATTGTATTTCCATAATGTAATTTGGCATTTGGAGAATACCTACTGCACTTACAGCCAGCCAAATCTAAAAATTTGGATTTTTATTAAATCCAAATCTATCTTGTGTTATACCATATTTTATTCATCTCAATCCTGTTTCCCACAGCTAGACTGCACTGTGTTGTTGTTTTTTTTAATTTATTTATTTATTTGAAAGTGAGAGTGTGCATGAGCAAGCGGGGTGGGGGGTGCAGCACAGGGAGGGGCAGAGGGAGAGAATCACAAGCAGACTCCCTGCAGAGCACGAAGCAATGTGGGGCTTGATCCCACCACACCCATGAGATCATGACCTGAGCTGAAACCAAGAATCCAGTCGCCCAACTGACTGAGCCACCCAGGCACCCCTAGACTGCACTGTTAAAATCAAACACAGAGACCAGACTTGAAAATTCCCTGAGCAAACAAAACGAGTTCAGTCGTACAAACAAAGCTTAATTTAGCTCATTTCACAAGACAAGGGAGGCTCACTTGACCTGTGCTTCTTGCTTGTGCCTGTGATGATTATAAGCGGAACTTAAATTGTACCCCAAAATTGATATGAGGTAACCACTAACCAATTCCCTTTCATTTAAGAAAATTCTAATATTGTAACCAGTCACTGTGAAGAATAAACAGTTACTGCCTCCATATTATGTGAACTGCTTTATAACAATATACCTCTGAGCATCATTCTATGTTTTGGTTTGGGTGCTCCTGGTTGGCAAACAGTCTTTTTGGTGTATACACAATAAACTTTTACTAATTACTAGTTCAGTGCTTCATTGGCTTTACTTTTTTTTCTAAACTTTTGATAGTTTGCTGTTGAAGGTGACGCACCAAATCCTGAACTGCTTTGTGTCGTGAAGGCTTCCAGGAAAGTGCTAGGTCCCAGTGACTGTTAGTTAATGACCTGATACGGGAAGGGGCAAGACATCTATTGCATATTTCATGTGTTAGAGAGGCAATGGGAGTGTAACAGCAAGAATCCTACAAGTGGGGCGGGAACATATGGATTTGAACCCTGGCTTTGCCACTTGCCATGTCCTAATTTGTACAATGGGGACAATAATGGCTACTTCACACTGTTGGTGGGGGAAGAAAACTTTTACGCATATGAAGCACTTTGTAAAGTGTAATGTGTTATTCATATGTAAAATATTCTTATTATGTCTATCGTTATATCACACATATAAATCCTTCTATTCAGCATATAGGTTTTTTTGTTTTGTTTTGTGTGTGTGTGTACGCGTGAGAAGTACCCCCAAATAATGACTGTATGTAGAACCTTTCCTATTTGTCAGGCTCCTAAATGAATACATATTGGAAAAAAATTGAATAAAGTCAAATATATTGCAACTTTGATTCATTCCATTAATAAAGGTAAACAGATCCTATAAGATGCTATTAAATAGAGTATTATTCAGCAACCGGAGTCATGGGCTTGAATCTGGTTCTATTGTCATGCAGCTGGGTGACCTTCTGTAGCTCATTTCCATTGCAAAGCTCCAGTTTCTCCGTATTTAAAAGGAGGGGCTGATCTGGATGATCTTTAAGATTTCACTTATTTCTACATTTTATATCACTGTATTTAATAGGATTGGCTCTTTAATATTGAAATAACTTTATTATGTTTGTGAACTTTTCTATTTTAATAACTTCCCCAATTTCTAGAAGTTCCATGTAGACAGAGATACACATCCCACACTGCTTCCCATCCAACATCACCTTCAAGAGACATTGATCCCACGCTAACTTCTTTGACCTGCCTCCAAGGAGGAGAATTTAAGAATTCCTTCCACTGTGTTTCCAATGCAATATAACCACGTATTTAAATCTCTAATTCTGATTGAAAGCTCAAGTGAAGAAATTTGAATTTTTTAATTTGATTGATTCCTAGAAGAGGCTTTATAAATGTTTGCTGAGTAAATGAGGGCACGAATGAGTACCACTTCACAATTCTGACATACTACTCTGTGCATGCAGCCTCGGTCCATGCTGAGTTTGAAAACAGAGGGCTAGGTTTTACACGGGTTAGATAGGTGAGTTCTTTTGCTCAGAATTTCACAGACAATGAGGAGCAATGAAATGCCATTAAAATATGCCGTCACATCGAACTTTCCCGTCTTTCCTCTTGAAATGGTTAGGTCTGGAATGTTAAACTATAAACAGGAAATCTGTCTGCTTTTCTGTTCTCTGATAAGTCACATACATAACCCAGGGATGACTAAATGACCCAAATTCCTGGTTCCACAGAAAAGCTGAGGGATTTTCTTATTTAGAACTCATGAAAGACAGGTGAGTCTGTGAATTAGTAATGTGATTAAGATTTATTTCTGTTGTAACATGGAATATAGATTAGATCTACGATTTCCAACTGCACACACTGTATTTACCTTGTATAGAATTCATGTTGATTTTAGATTTTTGAATTATTGACGTGAGTGCAAAAACATCTGGGTGGAGAGGACATGGGGAATAAGAAAAGCACAGAAGGAAACCCTTTTGGTTCTCTGTGTATTTGTAAACTGTACTTATAACTCTATGAATCTAGAATTCCTGCAGGATTCATGAGATCCACACAGTCTTCCTGCTGATTTATATCTGTTTTGCTGATTCAGCTGGTAGATGTGTGAGATCACTTGTAGACCATTCTACGATCATCAAATGTTTAAATTGAAGCATCTTTCCTCCTTTCAGTCAAAACTCTGTGGTTATCAGTAGACAGTGGGTGAGAAATGAAGAGTAGGTGTTTGAAATAACTCCCGGGAAACACTGAAATAACTTCCAGGTGAACAGAAAGGAACATAAGTCTATTCTGGTAAAGGAAGCTCTCCTCCCTGGGGAAAGTAGAAAGAAGGCAATATTGAATATTCAATTAGGTTTATCATTATTTGTAACCATGTACTCCAGAAAGTAAAATATGGTACATAAGCCACAAGAACACCAAATACTTCCACCCACACTGCTTTCTTGATCTCAATGAATATGGTGGAAAAATACCTTATTTTTACACAGTAATAGTTAACCACAGCACGTTAGACACCACCCTAAACAAGCACCCTGCTCAGCAAATCCCAGTCTAATTCAATGGTCAGTCAGTCACTCACTCAACAAACATGAAAGATGAATGAGAAAAGGCCCTGCCTTCAAGTGACTAAGGAACTCCTCAGTGAGGAGGAAGCTGGATGAGCAGGAAGGACAGAAACACGTGGAGGGAGGTTGAGGACCCAAACCAGAACTATAATGAGTGTCATGTTGTTCTTTGAAGATAGGTTTAAGGAAAGTACTTGATATGATCTTTTTTTTTTTTTTAAGATTTTATTTATTTATTTGAGAGAGAGAGAGCACAGAGGGAGAGTGAGAGAGAGAAGCAGGCTCTCCCCTGAGTGGAGAGCCTGACATGGGGCTCTACCCCAGGACCCTGAGATCAAGCCCCTAGTCAAAGGCGGACGTTTCACTGACTGAGCTACCCAGGAGCCCCATTGATATGATCTTCCTAAGCATAAACACTGACTCGTCCTAGGCTATGTCATCTACTCTCCTTCCTTAAGAATTTTACCTGAAGGGCTAAGGAGACCCATTAGAGGTTATATCATTGGCATATCAATAACTGGGGCATTCATAAAACCACTTACATCTACATTCCCCTTAGGACTGCTGTGTGGCTCAGGAGGGCCTAATAAATAGGATGAATTCCTTGCCCTGCCCTGGTGCTCACAGACTAGGGTCTCCCGAGAGTCTTCATGCTCAGGACTGTCTCTTACTTGTTTTGCTGGCTGTCCCATCACCAATCCTGACCAAACAGATCTGGCAAGTTCGGGGTTCTATAGGTACATGGGACATCTGCCTGTGTTGAAAGAAGATAGCTGGCAATTCCTATTTTGGGGTAAAGCAGAAACGCTTATGATACTCAGTATGGGTCTTTCCTGTTTTTACCAAGCTGCATTAGGCTGGGAAGCCACTTAAGTGCAAATTCAGAAGGACAGCAAAGTCACTGACCCTCGGAGTCGATGAAACACTGACAGGGAGAGGCCATCCCAGGTAGTAAAAAATTGTTGGCAAGTGTACCACAATGCATTTTAGAGGGATAAGGCACCTCTTTAAGTTCTGTGTAGTGAAGAACAGAGAAAGCTAAGACTATAGAAATAGACTTGGTGAAGACTCAGTTCTTGACCTCTGAGCAATTACAGACTAGAAGACTGAGAATTCGTTACTCTTCTTAAAAATCCTTGTAGCTGGAAGTGATCGTTCCAGAGCAATAAAAGCCTAATGTTGAACTCGAAATGGATTTGGGTACCAGTAACAACTACTCATTTGGGTATAGGTTGCAACACGGCACAGATCTGCCCTTTAGCCACACTTAGCTAAGAGTCTGAAGAAATCTGGGTTTTTTTTAAGATTTTATTTATTTTACTTGAAAGAGGGAGAGAGCAGGAGAGAGAGCGAGCAGTGGGGAGGAGCAGAGGGAGAGGGAGAAGCAGGCTCCACACCAAGCAGGGAGCCTGATGTGGGGCTCCATCCCAGGACCCTGGGATCATGACCTGAGCTGAAGGCAGACGCTTAACCAACTGAGCCACCCAGGTGCCCCTGAGGAAATCTTTTTAAAGGAAATAGGATGGGCGCCTGGGTGGCT
This sequence comes from Mirounga leonina, assembly GCF_011800145.1. NCBI lineage: Eukaryota > Metazoa > Chordata > Mammalia > Carnivora > Phocidae > Mirounga > Mirounga leonina. The sequence goes on along the minus strand of NW_023270415.1, from coordinate 30,654,395 downwards.
CAGTTGGTTAAGCGACTGCCTTCGGCTCAGGTCATGATCCCGGAGTCCTGGGATCGAGTCCCGCATTGGGCTCCCTGCTCAGCGGGGAGTCTGCTTCTCCCTCTGCCCCTCCCCCCTCTCATGCTCTCTCTATCTCATTCTCTCTCTCAAATAAATAAATAAAATCTTTAAAAAAAAAAAAAAGGAAATAGGAAATAATGATAGAACCAAACCATTGAGTATTTCTGCTTTCTTTAACTCTGCATATTAATGATCTTAAACACTCTACAATAAACCAAAGTAGAGAACTAAGTTAGAGTTCTCATTATATAGTTGAGAATCACTCAACAAAATTAGTTCTTCCCTGATTTTCTTTTTTCAGTGTAGAATAGTGAGCTAAAGGATGCCATCAGTTATGGGTATAAACATATTTCCCTATATTTCCTCTATAGATAATTTTAACCAAGATTCTGCTAATGTAAGTGGAGTGACCAGGTAAGCAACAAACCTCTGAGAATAGGGCCTAACAAAGTTTAGGCCTGTGTACCTTTCTTGTAAATCACAACAGCACATTTTCAGGAGTGGTTATTTTAGTAGCTAACAAAGAGTCAAGATATCATTTTGTGTCAAAAAAGAAAAGTGCAATAGTTATACATTTGAATTGGGTCAGCGAGAGCTATATATCATAAGCCTTTTCCTTTATAGAAATCTAACCGTATTTCAAGAATTTCACCATCTGCTCTTTGTTTGGAGTGGCTGATTATAAAGTTATTTTCTTCTTGACTTTTCTACCCCTTTGGAGAGCCAACTTTCACAAATAGCTGTAAATCAGGGGAATCAACCTCAGTAACATGGAAAATTATTCTGAACAATGCATAATATCATGGCAGGCTACCAAATGGCTGTGAAAATGCTAGAAGGAAGTCATTTGCTTCTAAATGAGAACGACAAGGATGTTAGTTTACAATGTCCAATCAAGACATGTTATACTAAGGTCCCAAGAGAATACTCTTTAAACACAGCTAAGGTCACAGGAGTTAATGATCTTATCAGCCTTGGATTGGTTCCCAGTTGGCAGAATACAGACTACTTCTTTTACAAACTGAATTTCCCTCGTTTCTTACCATGTAAGTAGAAGATCCTGAGCAGGGCTGGCATGTTCTGAGTTAGGCCACAATTTCTTCCATGTATCTCTTGCACTAGATTTACTCCCCAGGAAATATGCTTTGTTCAGAACAACAAATCATGTTCAGATCCTTAACAGTATTAACAGAAAGATTTCTTAACAAGTGACTATTCTGCTAACTCATTTCACTGGTATGGTACCAAGAGGAAGGGGCAACAGACAAGAAGGCTCTGTCTTCATCACTCCCTTTACCTGTGTTACCTTCTCCCTTCACCCCATTCTCTGATCAGCCAGTCCTCAATGTGCAGTCTAGGGGGCATCCCTTGGGTGACTGAAGAAACACAGATTCTCCAGCCCCACTCAGATCTGTGGATTAGAATCTGCATTTGACAAGATTGTCCAGGTGATTCCTGTGCATGTGAAAGTGTATAGGGCATCCTCCTAAAGCTAGATTTTGTCCTGCTGACAGGGAAATAGGACCTTGATCTCTTTCGGTATGTTCATGGCTATTATCTTCACTGTCATCCAAAAAAATCACAATCGAGAATAAACCCTCTTCCCCCAAGCCAAAATAAGACAACTGAGAAACAACCAATGTTTGTTTAACCCTTTAACAATTTACAACACACTTTCATAATCAAACCCACTTGATGTTCGCAGTATCCTTGAGAGGTCAGCAAGAGTTAGAATTCATTTTATAAATTAGACAATTAGGGTTGGTGGATATTACGCGACCTGTTCCAAATCACACATGCCTAGTGTTCTGACTCCAAGTCTAGCGCTCCTTTGCCACTACACCACGATGACTGGACAGAAGATCTAAAAACAGAAATGGCAGGGGAGAAGAAGAAACTCAGGACACAAAATAGAGGTGGAAATCACTGGAAGAAGTTGCTGGAAAACCGATTATGTAATTTGTAACCACCTGATCTAAGACTTCATTCCCTGAGGACCAGGATCTACAAACACATCGACTATATTTTTAAAAGATATTCAGCCCCTTCCTGATTAGGAGCTAAACACAATCATAAGTGAGGGAAGACAGGTTCCTGCTGCTGTGCTGCGCGAGCACCTTCCAGGCCAGCGATTCTCACAAACACAGCAGCAGGAACGTGTGGTGAAAAACCGGGCGAGCTGCAGTCCCAACATAGGTCCCCTAGGAAGCATGTGGCACCCCTTTTCACCTAGTCCGCATCAGTCAATCAGATGCCATACGACCATCGTGGTTTTTGAAGAGATTTCCTTTCAGGCAAAAGCCACATTTGCATTCCATGTACATTTCAGCGTTTGCGTGATTTTTTCCCCCCAAAGCTTATATATTATGCTTCCAAAACAGAAACATTTCAGCTTCACTTTTTTCTTTCTTTCTTTCTTTTTTTTTTTTCGATTTCCTCATTAGGAAAAGATAGGCAAGTTTTTCCAAGAAAAGTCTCTCTGCCAAGACACTTCTGGTTCTGGTCGCTGATCTTGTGCTTACGGCACGCATCCCACCATGTCTGGGGCTGCAGGAAAAGTCCAGCTTCTGTGCCCAGGGGCTCTGTATGCATGTCTTAAAGGACAAAAGAATTAGAACATCTTTAAAAAAAAACAAATTTCATCACCAAGTCTCTCTAGGTTTTCCTTTTTTTTTTTAATTATGTTAATCACCATACATTACATCATTAGTTTTTGACGTAGCGTTCCATGATTCATTGTTTGCATATAACACCCAGTGCTCCATGCAGAACGTGCCCTCTTTAATACCCATCACCAGGCTAACCCACCTCCCCACTCCTCTCCTCTCTAGAACCCTCAGTTTGTTTTTCAGAGTCCATAGTCTCTCATGGTTCGTCTCCCCCTCCGATTTCCCCCCCTTCACTCTTCCCCTCCTGCTATCTTCTTCTTTTTCTTCTCCTTCTCCTTCTTCTTCTTCTTCTTCTTCTTCACATATAATGTATTATTTGTGTCAGAGGTACAGATCTGTGATTCAACAGTCTTGCACACTTCACAGTGCTCACCATAGCACATACCCTCCCCAATGTCTATCACCCAGCCACCCCATCCCTCCCAGCCCCCACCACTCCAGCAACCCTCAGTTTGTTTCCTGAGATTAAAAATTCCTCATATCAGTGAGGTCATATGATACATGTCTTTCTCTGATTGACTTATTTCGCTCAGCCCAATTCTAGGTTTTCCTTTTAAGAGTTTCAGGGTGAAAGATGATTTGGTGACTTAGGATGTTACTGAGTAAATTTGGAAAGCAAACCTTCTTGATACAATTTGCAAAATGTTTTCCTTAATATTTAAAGAAAGAAAAGGTCAGCACGCAAAGGGGGTGGTCAAGATTGCAAACCATATCTCAAGCTTCTGTTCTGTAAGTGAGGGGGATGCATTGAAAGCACGGAAGGGCTGAGGCCACAGCAATGTGCTCAGCTCCATGGGATTTCCCAATATAGATGCGCGCCTCCCCCTGGGATTCGAGCTGGACAAGAGCCCTGTGTTCAAGATGGAGAAAACAATACTGCTTTAAATCCAGCAGAACTAGGAATGGATAATTCTTCCAGTTACAAAGGGAACACATCCCCAGCTAAATATGGGAGTGACAGCATGTCCATAACATTCAGGTGCGATCTGTTTTAGGAGTACGCAGTTAAAAACTGGCAAGAGCCAGGAGTTCCCAAATAAACTTAAAATTAATCATGTTCTAGTATTTTGCTCTTCTCTTTTTAGTAATTTGTTCTGTTCATTTCTGGAATACTTCATTCTAGTGGCTTCTACTTGCATATATTACCTCTTGGCCATCAAACTTTAATACCTAAATATCTATAATAAATACCTATTGGTTTATTTTTTATTTTTATTTTTTATCTTTTTTAAAATTGAAATTCAATTAGTCAACATCTAGTACATCATTAGTTTCAGATGTAGTGTTCAATAATTTATCAGTTGTGTATAACACCAGTGCTCATCACATCACGTTTATTTTTAAATTCTATTATTTAACTAATAAAAAGGAAGCACCATGAGGTAGTGTAGGTAACAATTCTCACCATGGATACTTTTCAGAGAGTCATACTGCAAACAAATATATTGGCACTTATTATGAACCTTACCATTTACACTGAACAGGCCAACATATTTTCTGTGCCAGATTTCTGTTCTCTCTGCCTGAAATTTTCTTCTCTCTCCTCTTCCCACGTTTGGTGGCTTCTCCTCCTGGTCTCTTCTTTAAATGTTGCCTTCTTAGACAGACCTTCCTCAACTGCTTTATCTAAAGTAGATGTCCCCTGTTATTTATCAAAATACACTATTTATTTCATAAGTAGGTATCATTATCTTACCTATTTATTACATGCTGTGTTTACTTGTTTATTGCCTGTCTCTCCTAGCAGCATGCAAAGTCTTGAGGGCAGGAATCTTGTCTACCTTTATTATCCTTGTATATCCAGCTTCTAGTCTAGAACAAAGTAGGTGCTCAATAAATAGATATTGAATGAGTGAATGGACATTTGACTTTTCCTTATTTGTTTAGTCCTAATATCAAGGCTTTAAAGATTTTCTGGCTTCACTTTCTTTACTATTCTTTAAACCAAACCCAAATTTTTCATCAAACTTTCTTTTACCTACACATACACACTATCATACAACATGACTGTTATAGCCTGAGAAACATTTCCTGAATTTGAGAAATAAATAGTCCCTTTGATTCTGAAATCTAACTTTAAAATGGAAACAGACACCTTTCTCCAAGGGATACAGGTATTGGTAAAGAAAAAACATTCCATTTTTAACCACTGGCTATAAGCAATAAAAAAAAAAAATCAACTATTTTCAAAAATAATGTTAACTTGGGGCACCTGCATGGCTCAATTGGTTAAGTGACTGACTCTTGATCTCAGCTCAGATCTCCATCTCAAGGCTGTGAGTTCAAGGCCTGCATAGGGCTCCACACTGCCTGGTGTGGAGCCTACTTTAAAAACAAAAATAATGTTAACTCCATGGTTGAGTTTTTTTTTTTTTAAAGATTTTATTCATTTATTTATTTGAGAGCAAGAGTGAGCGAGAAAGAGAGAGAGAGAGCTCGCACAAGCATGTGGGGGGGGGGGGCAGAGGGAGAGGGAGGGAGAATCTCAAGCAGAGCCCCATGGGAGCCCAGGCAGGGCTCCATCTCATGACCCTGACATCACGACCTGAGCTGAAATCAAGAGGCAGGTGCCTAACTGACTGAACCACCCAGGTGCCCCATTGAGTTGGTTTTAAAGATTATTTCACTTACTTTTAAATTCTGATTTAAGATTCTTCAAGACAACAAATATTTCTTGAGCCTTTTTGTAGTTAATGTGATTGCCCCATTTTGCAATTATGGAGGTTTAGACACAGACAGCTTAGGTGATTCCTCAGAGGGGATCAGGAATAACTTTCTAATTCATAATGCACACACATATACAAGGAGTAATTCATAAAATACTGCGGGTATCAGATGCGTATAGAGCTTCCGCTCTAGCATCTGAGTCTCCTACCAACGCAGAGGCTATTCCTCTTCCTCCAGTATCTATTCTTTTCTTTCAGTTCCTAGTTTGGGCACTTGATCTGCAAGGATAAAGATAACATTTGCCCGTTCCCATGGCCACATGACCAAGTGCGGGCCAATGGGGTGGAGTGAGAGTGGCCCATCTTCTCTAAAGGGGACACATCATTAAAAGAACGGGTGTGACTTCCCTTTTCTTTAACTCTTTCCTGGTGTCTGGAATGAGGACTTGGCTGTGCGCTGTTTTATACCAGAGTGATGAGGGCAAGATCTTACAGTTTATAAAGGAACCAGGAGATGAAGGGACCTGGCGCCCCTTGCTGACTTTGTGGAGAAAACTGCCGTGTGGCTTAGACTTTAACATGAGTTCATATTAAATGTCCACCTTCTTTATCACAGCTGCCAAATCTATATTCCAAGTAATATGCCTACACAGGATTCTCTTATATATCTTTTACAAAATTTTAAATAAAAGAGTTTACTTGATTTTAAGTTCAAATTGCTTCCCGCCACCCCCCCCCCACCCCCGTCTTCTATTCTTCCTGGAATTCTGTGGGTATTTCCAAAAATACAATAATGGATTATGCCTTGGAAAGAGAGATATCTCCAATTCAGTCATGGAGTTACTTTATAAGAGCTGGAAAAGGGTCTAAGACTGCATTCTCAGATTAGGCTTCATTAGGAGGAGTTGTTTCAATGTTGAGGGCAGCTCTTCAGTAATAGAAAATTCTTTTCTCCTAAAGAAGGTTGAGAAAAATATTGAGACAAGTATTTGAAACATGACCTCCATGTTTGAGAATATTCTGGGATACAGAGAAATCTGAAATTGACTCTTTGTGATCACACCTTCTAAGTTTTGGAACACAGAAATATGTTGAGACTTTTAAAGTCAAACCTTTGCAGAAAACTCTGGAGGAGCTGTTATCTGTTCCAAGGACATCTTTAAATTAATAAACTTTGAGAACTTTATTTATTCACAATTTAAAAGTAATGTTGCCCTGGATATTATCATATTTCTCAGAAACTGATGATTTCCGAACCCACAAGCTAAGATGGTTTAGGTACTTACAATGGACTAGGTGCTTTAATAACATGTTTATTTATGGAGAAACTGAGGCACAGAGAGATTAAATAATTCCCCAATGTTCTATAGCTGAAAGGCTGCAGAGCCAGGCTATCAAAAATGACTCTAGAACTCCTAGTCTGGAAGACTAAATTTCTGCAAGATGTAATCATAAGTCAGGAACATGTTAGATTTCAGGAACATGAAGATTCCAAAACAGGCCACAGCTATGGCCACATGGACATCAAATACTCTACCACAGCCCAGTCTATCCTTTCCCCAAATTCTGAGGCTGCATTTTGTCCTATTGAAAGTGATTAGCTGCATTACTCTGCCTGCAAGCGTGTGGGGGCACGTTTGGGGAAAAATTTTTCTATTTTTACCTGAAATTTAATAACTATTACCATCTGCATGTTTAACCACAGAATGTGACATTTATTTTATCTCATTTCCTGCTCATGTCCATTTCCCTGCAGCACAAGGACAACGGGATGACAGAACTGGAGAGTATTCCTAGCTACCCATTGTACTAGCTGTCTTTGGCCTCAAAATACGGGCTTCCAAACTTTTGCACAATGAAGGTATAGTGTTTTCCAGGTTGAACATCAATCAGTGAACCTTACACTATCGCCAAACAAAACTGCCTCTGTTCTTTTTCTTTTTCTTTTTTTTTTTTTTTTTCTGAGAGAGAGAATGGGAGACAGAGAGCATGAGAGGGAGGAGGATCAGAGGGAGAAGCAGACTCCCTGCCGAGCAGGGAACCCGATGCGGGACTCGATCCCGGGACTCCAGGATCATGACCTGAGCCGACGGCAGTCGCTTAACCAACTGAGCCACCCAGGCGCCCAAAACTGCCTCTGTTCTTGAGTGCTGGCTCAGCAATCCCCTCAGAACTTCTGGGACATGGAGGTAAGTGGAAAACTGACTGCTGACAAAGTCACTGCTGTCAATGCTGGCCAACACATTGGAGGAGAACGAGCTGAAAATGTTGTAACTTTCCTAGCCTTGACTTCAGGCGTCACTGGAATGGACTACGTTTGTCCCAGAGAAACCACGGCACAAAAGGAGTAACTAAGGAGGTATGAGCTGAATGCAAATAGAATTAGCATACTTTCTGTGAGAGTCATATTAGCTATCTTCATTTATTCAGGTGCTGAAACTTACACAGCCTTTACAGATCCAGGAATATTTCTCTAAATATTAAATTGTTTAATGCATGCATAATGATTATCACTCTGTGACATAGGGTTGTCACCCAAAGATTTCTTTGAACCATAGTCAGAATAATATCATCATGTAATTTTATGACTAGAAGGGACCAGCCTGTGATCACCATCGGGGCTTTTCATCAGATATTTGGGAGTTGCCCCGTCTGGTCCCACAAGTACTTCGCTGAGGGAATGGTACTTCCTCTTGTCATTGAGTTCTTTTTTTTTTTTTTTTAAAGATTTATTTATTTATTTGAGAGAGTGAGAATGAGAGAGAGAGAGAGAGTACATGACGGGGGGAGGGTTAGAGGGAGAAGCAGGCTCCTCGCTGAGCAGGGAGCCCGATGCGGGACTCGATCCAGGGACTCCAGGATCATGACCTGAGCCGAAGGCAGTCGCTTAACCAACTGAGCCACCCAGGCGCCCCTTGTCATTGAGTTCTGAAGAGAAGGAACATGTGATTCTCTCAGGCTGTGTATTTCGTTGCTGCGGTGAGACCCTCCAGAGTTTTGTTTGCTCATTGGTGCACCAACAACCAAGTGCTTGGCACAGTGGTTACATTTTGTTGAGCTTGGATCCTTGAGGGCTGCAATGAGTAAACGGCCAACCAGCCCTTAAAGGAATGTGCCCTGAGTGAGACGTAAGCCTTTGTTGTTTTAAAGCCATTAACTTTTTTGGTTCTTATGCACTGTCTCAGCATGTAGAAATTAGTATATACAACTAGGGTAGAGCACCATACTAAAATCTACAGCTTGGGTTTAGGAACCAAGAAGTGTTTCATAAGGAAACTATAGTGGAGGCCTAAAGGATGGCATTCTGGGTGTAAATCCTTACCTGAAGTAAATTGGAAGCATATGATGTACTTAATAAACTCAAGGTCTTGGGAAGAGGCTTAAAAACTGAATACTAGTCGCATGTGTTGGTTGCTTTGGGTAGCATTTAATGAAGTACTAAGTCTAAATTGCTAAGTGGCTGACTACTCAGACCCAAGATCTCCTGCTAATCCATGAGAGACATGTGAAAACCTTTGCTCTTCTATACAATTGAAATTTGGGGCATATTGGTTACCTTAGCAAAACCAAGCCTGTTCTGATAGAAATGTAGCTCACTTAACAGGTGAAAAAGCTGAAAGATATCTGGTGACTATCTCAATATTTCAAAGCAATTAAAGGTAGAGCTGACATAAACCAGCGTGTTTTGTCATTGCAAACCAGCGTGTGGCTTTTTGGGCACCGAACAGGACCTTCTCCAAATAGATCTTTCTCCTTTAACCCCTGTCAGAACTTGTGCAAAAATGGAGTAAATGCCCTTTGGTTCATGAAGTCTCTCCCGAGGAGATACACAATTTACTCAAGAAGACAAAACCCGGGGGTCATAGTCTAATATTCCAGTTCAAGGAAAAAGCATACAGAAACCTCTACAACACACACAGGAAGTATGCCCTCCTCAATTCTTCAGAAATGAACATCTGCAAATGGCAAGAAGAAATCTGAACTAATCTGAACTATTTATATGACTTCCAAAATCAACACTGAAAGGTGGAGGCTTTACATACAAGAATCAAGTAAACACTCAAAAATTAAATATAAACCTTGTACTAGGCAAGCAGCTTTTCAGACTCTGCTGAGTGTTTCAAAAGTACTTGTGTCTTGCCATGTTTTCATCTCTTACCTCCTATTGAGTGAAACCACCTCAAAAGTTTGAGGTCAGATGAGCAGGAATGTTTGATAGAGCTCAGCCTGTCCTGATTTGTGGATTGGAATAACAGCAGTCTTTCCATGAGATCAAAGGTCAGTTTGGAGGCGATGTCTGCTGGTTTCTCACACAAAATGTATTTTTTCCACGAGAATGGTTAACCAGGTCTTCACTGGAATATGGTGCTATCATTCCACATGTAGAACAATTCTTTATTTCAACAGGATGACAAGTAATTGTCTAGTTAGCAATGGGTTATTTAATCCAAACAGATATGTCCTCCCTGGAATGAGGGGAATAATCCAAAACTGAGCTCTCAGGCTTTTCAGATTCTAATTTTCCTCACCAAGATGAGATAAACTTATGCTCCTTAAGAGTTGCAGTGAATGAATGGGACTGAAAACATATTTGAAACTGACAAAAAATCGGGGCCTTATAATGAAATGATTAGGACTTTAACTTTCTCACTCTTCTCAGCCTCCTCTAACCACAGAGACCTGTGAATGAATGAATGCAAAGATTCTTATCCTCAATTTCCATTTTTCATGCAATTTCATGCAGATTATTTTATAGTCATGCCCTGACAGTACATTAGCATTTTAACAAGCACTTGTAACAGTACGACTGCAATACACAGCCACGGAGCAAGCCAGCGCCTTTCTTTCTGCATCAGGTAAGCCTCATCTTCTTGTCCCTTTAACTTCAGAAATCTCTCTCTTCTTCCACCACTCCTTCTCCTTCCCCTCAGCAGCATTTGATACCCTTTTCATTGAATATACTCCTCATTTCCCTATAGAAATAGAGCATGATTTCTATGTTTTCCCCAGAGCATATATCAGTCTTTGTGACTTGTTCTTATTGTTGATTGTAAATATGCCAGGATAGACACATTAGTTTTCAAACAAAAAATATTTTGTTTTTTAAAAATAGTATGTTTGGGTGCCTTGGTGGCTCAGCGGGTTAAGCGGCTCAGGTCATGATCCCAGGGTCCTGGGATCGAGCCCCACATGGGGCCCCCTGCTCAGTGGGGAGTCTGCTTCTCCCTCTCCCTCTGCCCCTCCCTCGGCTTGTGCTCTCTCTCTCTTTGTTACATAAAAAAATAAAATCTTTAGAAAAAACAAAAAAAAATAATCAACATAGCATGTTTTGTGTTTTCAGGTAGGAAAACTTTCCTTTTGTACTTTTTGCAGTTCCTTTCCAGTAGCCCTGAATAGATTCAACATTGACATCATCCTGAACCAGGTTCAAATCACCAAACTGTAGAAATGGACAGAAGCATACTTCGAAAATTCTTTTTCTCACTATCACCCTGCCACTGTTTGTCACTCAGTGCCCCAAAGGATATAATGCTGTACCATCAAGAGCTTTCTAACCCGCTGCCAGTTAGTTGGTATTAAATAGAAACCACCAGAAAATGAAAATAAATATCCTTTTCCTTGACACCCAAATTCCCAAATGTAGGAATGGTCAGACTGATTTTAATTAACTTCTACACAGGGAAGTTGGGCTCTTCTTCCCATCATTATTTAAACCAGGAATGGGCGAAGTCAGAACTGTGAACCTAGCCAGCTGCCTGTTTTGCTGGTCCCACAAGCCAAGAATAGCTTCTGCGCTTTTAAATAGTTTTTAAAAATAAAAAGAAGAATAATGTTTTGTGGCTCAGAAAATTCTATGAAATTAAAATATTAGTGTTCATAAATAAAGTTTTATTGGAACACAGCCATGCCCAATCATTCATTTGTTCATCTGTGATTATTTATATCCCACAGCAGCAGAGTTGAAGCATTGCAACAAAGAGCATATGGCACAAAAGTTTGAAAATACTTACTAACTGGCCCTTTATGGAGAAAGTTTGTTGACACCTGATTTAAACTACCTAACTTGACTATTAAATGAGAGGTTATGAATTCTAAAGAACTCATAAGATTTTGTTTTGAAATCTGAAAGAAATGGAAAACATACACAACAGAGATTTGACTATTTCTCAGTAGAAAAAAAAAAAGCAAGCTAAAATTATAAAAGGGACAAGGGATTTGGAATCAGAAAACCAAGAGTGAACCCAAGTTCCTCTACACACTGGTGACTTGACCAATCACTTTACCTTTCTTTCATTTACCCATTCAGAAATTACGAGTGCTTACTTTATATGAGGCACAGTGAAAACAACAGCGAACAAAATATAGACCCTGTCCTCAAAATGCCTAAAGCCCATTGTGAGGGTCAAATGCAACAACGTGCTTGAAAGCACTCTGTAAAATTTAAAGCACTATATATAATTATTCCTATATTTGAAACTACAAGTATGTGGGAGTTTAGTCTTTCGGATGACCCAGATCTTGCAAAGCTTGGGAGACCTTTAGAAACTTTCTGCCACTTTTTACTAGACAAGAGGCATTTTTCCCCCCGACTCTTTAAGCTCTAATACCTTTATCTTAATGTCATCTCAGCCATGCAATCCCCCCCAATTCTTTAATAACTTGTTGCTTATTTAGCATTGGATTCAACCATATTACTCTATTCACTCTGCACATAGGATAAAATTTGAGAGCCAAATACAGTAACAGTAGTGGTCATAATTGGCTCCTTGCTTATCTTTTGATAGGCTTATGTGTGTGGATTTTCTTTTAATGAAGAATTGTTGGGAAAACACATTTATCTTAGGACACTAAGTAGCTAAGGTATGTTTTCATTGAACGGTAGTGCATTTCATCATCATGCAATAACTGCTAAGTAAACACTTTTTTTTTTTTTAAAGATTTTATTTATTTATTTGAGACAGAGAGAATGAGAGAGAGAGAGCACATGAGAGGGAGGAGGGTCAGAGGGAGAAGCAGACTCCCTGCTGAGCGGGGAGCCCGATGCGGGACTCGATCCCGGGACTCCAGGATCATGACCTGAGCCGAAGGCAGTCGCTTAACCAACTGAGCCACCCAGGCGTCCGCTAAGTAAACACTTTTATCTACACAGTATTTAGGTATTAAAGCTTTTGATAAAAGTAGTTGGAAAAAACTAAGCTATATTTTCTGATGAAGAAATGCTTATAAAATACAGTTGGGCGCGCCTGGGTGGCTCAGTCGTTAAGCGTCTGCCTTCAGCTCAGGTCATGATCCCAGGGTCCTGGGATCGAGCCCCGCATCGGGCTCCCTGCTCCTTGGGAGCCTGCTTCTCCCTCTCCCACTCCCCCTGCTTGTGTTCCCTCTCTCGCTGTGTCTCTCTGCCAAATAAATAAAATCTTTAAAAAAAAAAAATACAGTTGTTAAAAACATCCATTCAGCATTAATGATGCTTTTAATTATTGAATGAGAGATAGCATTATAGTAAAATGTTCAAAATATTGTTATTTTTAATTCTTCTGGCTTATTTGTCAACAAACCCCGATTTGTCAAGTTGACTGTCTACATAAAATTGGTTTTCTTTTCTTTTTTTTTTTTTTTGGTTTTCTTTTCAAACTTGCATATTTTGAAGTGAATTTCTAATACCCATGCTACCCACAGAATCTGTTTTATTTCACATGTATAGAACGATCTAATTGGAAATTATTACTTAGAATGACACTTACATTACTAAATAATTGTTAACTCCCGAAATTTTTATTTTTCCCTTTTAAATGAAAAGCAATGTAAATGAAAAATAATGTAAATAAAAAGTAAGCCACTGATGTTTTCTATTAAGTGGTTTTACAAACATAGATAATAAGTAATTTCAAATCTGTCCTCATATTATTTTCCCATTTAACCTCAGTTAAAGGGTATAATAATCATGAAATGTTGTTATGTATAGAATATTAAATGCTATACCAGGGGAAAGATGGGAGGATGATATTATAAGTAACTTTATTCAGGACTTGACCAATATGCTCATTGCACCTTCTGCTAAAACTGTACCAGCTCTCTTTTAATCACCAAAACCAACACAAATGAACAGGTCTGGGAGGAGTTAAGTGGCTAGAAATTCTATAATTCATTTATATTTTGGTACGAGGTATCAGACAGGCAGGCAGTCATTTAAACTAACATGAAAGGAGTAGGAATTTTTATTTCATCCAAAGTTCTTCCCTTAAACTATGCTATTCAGACCCTGCCATCTTTAAGAACACTCCTAACTCCTGCTAGGGAAGTGGCCTTAAGTAAGGCATCTCATCAGCATCCATTCCCCTAAAAGCCCCACATTGTGCAAATTACATCAACATGTAGTTCTGTATACCACACAGGAGCCAAGGGACCGTGCGTATTGGCGATATGCCACAAACTAATGACGATTGTACATTCTAGTGTCATTTTATTTAGTGTTGCACCAGATGACGTTATTAAACTGTTCATTATAAATTTTCCCTTTACCGTCCTTTCTCCTCAGAGCAGTCACTTGCTCAAAATTTTAAATCTTCTATGATAGTTCTTAACCTTCGTTGGATCATGGTTCTATTTGAGAAGCTGATGAAAAATATGAACTCAGTCCCACAGAAAGAGCATGTACTATATATGCATATGTATATACATACGTACATGTACACATACACATACACACACATATACCTACATGCATACTTATCCTCATAAAGTTGTCAATACCATTTCAATACCTCACCTGTGCACCTGTTCACTACCTCACCATCTAGCTCCACTATAATACTTCCACCTAGGGGAATTTCATGCCCTGGCTTCATTTTAGATACACAGTTAAGGCCTAGTGAGAAGGCAAGCAAATGCTTCTCACATGTTCCTTTTTAGTTTTTGTTTTGTTCTGTTTTGTTTTGTTTTGGGGGTTTGTGTGTATGTGTGTGTGTTTTTAGTAACTAAGCCATTTGAACAGAAAGCAGGGTGGAGCCCATACCTGATAATGTGCAGGAAGAAACTGTCATTACTGGAGATTTTCCATGACCCGAGGGTCTCTAGTGTAGAACCAATGAACTGGCTCTTGGCCACTTCTTATCTGAATGGAAACTCAAGCTCAGGAATGCTTTTTTCAGGAGCTAAAATAGCACTGTGTGATTTCTTTACTATCCCCCCTGATAATGCCTAGATTTCATTTCCCAGGAGCAAAACTTGATGAGAAATTTTTCCTTCTCAGACTGGAGTAATATATGGTAGTGTTTCTATATACTAATAATGAAGTAGCAGAAAGAGAAATTAAGAAAACAACTCCATTTACAATTGTGCCCACCCAAAATACCTAGGAATAAACTTAACCAAAGGGGTGAGAGATCTGTACTCTGAAAACTATAAAGCAATGATGAAAGAAATTGAAGAGGACACAAACAAGTGAAATTCCATACTCATGGATTAGAGAATATTGTTAAGATAGCCATAGGACTGAAAACAATCTACAAATTCAGTGCAATCCCTATCAAAATATTAAGGGCTTTTTTTTTTTTTTGCAAAATTAGAACAAATAATCCTAAAATATGTATGGAACCACAAAAGACCTCAAATAGCCAAAACTATCTTAAGAAAGAAAAACAAAGCTGGAGGAATCTCAATTCCAGATTTCAAGATATACTACAAAGCTGCACTCATCAAAACAGTATGGTACTGGCACAAAAATAGACACAAAGATCAATAGAACAGAATAGAAAACCCAGAAATAAACCGATAAGTATATGGTCAATTAATCTCTGACAAAGAAGGAATAAATATACAATAGGAAAAAGTCTCTTCAATAAATGGTGCTGGGGAAAATGGACAACTATATCCAAAAGAATGAAACTGGACCACTTTCTTACAACTTACACAAAAATAAACTCAAAAAGGATTAAAGACCTAAATGTGAGACCTGAAACCAGAAAAGAAGAGAACACAGGCAGTAATTTCTCTGACATCTGCCTTAGCAACATTTTTCTAGATATGTCTCCTGAGGCAAGGGAAACAAAAACAAAAACAAACTATTGAGACCACATAAAAATAAAAAGCTTTTGCACAGCAAAGGAAACCATCAACAAAACTAAAAGACAACCTACTGAATGGGAGAAGATATTTGCAAGTGATATATTAGATAAGGGGTTAATATTCAAAATATATAAAGAACTTATATAACTCCACACCAAATAAAAACAAATAATCTGATTAAAAGTGGGCAAAGGACCTGAATAGACATTTTTTCAAAGAAGACATACAGATGGCAAATAGACCCATGAAAAGATATTCAACATCACTAACTATCAGGGAGATGCAAATAAAAGCCGGAATGAGGTATCATCTTATACCTGCCAGAGTAGCTAAAATTAAAAAGGCAAAAAATTACAAGTGTTGCTGAGGATGTGGAAAAAAAATGAACCCTTGTGCACAGCTGGTAGGAATGCAAATTGGTACAGCCACTGTAGAAAACAGTAGGAAGTTTCTCAAAAAATTAAAAATAGAAAAAAACCATATGACTCAATAATTCCATTAGTAGGTATTTACCCAAAGAAAATGAAAACACCAATTTGAAAAGATATATGCATCCCTTTGTTTATTGCAGCATTATTTACAATAGCCAAGATAAGGAAGCAAACTGAGCGTTCATCAACAGATGAATGGATAAAGAAGATGTGATACACACACACACACACAACACACACACACAGTGGAATATCACACAGACATAAAAAAGGACGAGATTGTGCCATTTGCAACAACATGGATGGACCTAGAGGGTGTTAGCTAAGTGAAATAGGTCAGAGTGAGAAAGACAAATACCATATGATTTCAATCCACATAGGAGTGAAAACATATGTGCTCCACAAAAGCAAATGAATAAACAAACAAAAAGCAGAATCAAACCTCTACATACAGAGAATAAGCTGATGATTGCCAGAAGGGAGATGGGTGAGGGATGGGCAAAATGGGAAAAGGGGAGTAGGAGATACAAGCTTCCTGTTGTGGAATGAGTAAGTCATGGGAATAAAAGGCACAGCATAGGGAATATAATCAATGATAATGTAATAGTGTTGTGTGGGGACAGATGGTAGCTATTCTTGTGAGCATAGCATAATGTGTAGAGATACTGAATCGCTATGTTGTACATCTGAAACTAATGTAATACTGTGTCAACTATAATTAAATAAAAATTTTTTTTTAAAAAAAAGAAAAATCAGTATCTATAACCACAACAAAAAAGAAAACAACAAAAGACTGGAAAAATACAGAATTCCAAAATTTATAATTTACTAGAGAGCAATGGAGGAACTGAAACTATGCAAAACAATGTTGGTAGCATTCACGGATCCCCCCACCCAGTCCCCTCAGGAACCACTGTTCTCTTCCTAGGCATGCACTGAGATCACCCTTTGGCCCAGGGCCTAACTACTCCACGGGGCTCGATAATGTCCTGTTTTCTCCTAGAAATTATTTTCTGGTGATAAACTGTTAAGAGAGGGGTCAAGTGGCCGTACAGAGATGAAACACCTATCTAATTCATTATTAATACTAATATTGGGGATTTACACTTGGTAGGAGAGATATTTGGGGGAAGATGAGATATCTGGCATTTAAAAATCCTTTTAGCAGTCCCATGTGTGAGGTGAGTCCTTGCTCCCACCAGCTCTATCTGGAATGTCTCAATTCAAAGGGGGGTTAAAACTGTGGATTGGCTGATTTCCAAGCCAGTACCAAAAATAAATCTAGGAAACATGGAAGAAGTTTGGGGTCCTTCTTCTTTTCCTACCATTTCGAAGAAATAGATCAATATTGCCTTCCCAAATGAAGAAAAGCCTCGAGTTCTTACACCTTATTAAGTATTTTTAAGATTTCTTTCATCTGTCTCATTTCACGGCAACACCAGAGAGTATTTCCATTTCCTTTGGATTTTTTTTTTTTTTACAACAATGCCACAAATCAGTTTCTCTGTTTCCCTGTGACAACTACCCTCCTCTACTCTGTGTCTTGTAATCAAATAGCCCGTAGCTCTTTCAGTATACATTTTTTTAGCTCCAGTCACTCTCTGTATCCACGACAGGCCATTTTTTCAAAAGGTGAGGTAACAAAACCTTGACGTGCTTCCCTTTGGTTCAGAAAAACATGTCCTGTGTCACGCATAGCCCAGAGGTCTCTCTAAAGCTGCCTGCCAGATGTCATCACGATCACGGCAATTGAACTCAGTATCCATCATCACATCAAGTGGACGAGAACAATGCTCCGGCAGCTGCAGAATCAAAACACACCCCCAGTGCTTTTTGTTATTGTTCAAAAATAGTAAAATGAAAAATAGACTGTGCATACCATAATTTCCCTGGGGAGAAGGGAAGTCGGGGAGAGAGCTGGCTTTATTAGGGCACAGGGGGCTGCATGCTGTCCTTAACAAACTTTTTAGGAATTTAAATAACCTTTGAAAATGATCATCGCTTCATAATGCTTACATCTCCGGGCTCATACTTATCAGTGTCCCCTCCCCTTTCTAACCACATCCATTCCTTTCTACTCCCTTTTCCTGCCCCCTCGTCTCTATCCTCTGAGTCTAATCTAGCATTGGAACCTATGATTTCATTTGACTAGTATCCGCTCAGTAAATGTTTCTTAAATGCCTCCTGTCTTATATTTTCCCCCAAATACGAACTTCCAAGAAAACTAAATGAAAAAGGAATTAAAAACACTTTAAAACTGGAATCTTTAAGGGATTCCATAGAGTAGCATGTGGTAATAAGTATGACATTGGTTTTGTTCATTTAAGAAATGAACAGATGGCAGATAATTTTGTTTTTTAATTTAATAGAGTATAAGGTAATAAAATCAGTCTTTATTTTATTATTTTAAAAGCTCCAAAAACTGAGCTTTAAGAAAGTAAGGCACTGCCTTTCATACTCTAAGATTTCTACTTGGAAGTTTGTAGTTTGGTTCTTATGCATTGGATAAATTTCATTTTTCATCACGTCATTGCCTGATTTTATTTAGACTTCTCTGGATTTAATATAGGACCTACCAACGGAATGAATTTATTTTTCATGCCTGGTTTACATTTTTTTCTATCGCATTAGTTCATAATAATTTTTTTTAAAAGATTTTATTTCTTTATTTGAGAGAGAGAATGAGAGACAGAGAGCACAAGAGGGAAGAGCGCAGAGGGAGAAACAGACCCCCTGCCGAGCAGGGAGCCCGATGTGGGACTCGATCCCGGGACTCCAGGATCATGACCTGAGCCGAAGGCAGTCGCTTAACCAACTGAGCCACCCAGGCACCCCCATAATAATTTTTGATAGGGTTTTTAGCAACACACCATCAGAGACTTTTTTTTTTTTTTTTAGTGTATTTCTACCAGCAGCATTATGTGATTCCTGCTACTCATGCACTGATTGTTCCTTAAATGCTTTGGACATAGGCTATTTGTAAATAGCCCCAGAGACTAAAATCACCTATTCATGTTTTTAGCATCAAATGAAGGAAATCATGAAGAGAAGTTGTCCTTTTTCAGAGTAGATTTTATCACTTGACCAATTCAAGTTTCCTTTCAGATTTTCCTGGGACCATGATGATGTCCATGCTACAAAGACTATTTTAAGTGGCTAAGTATGGATGCTGGAGATTCAGTAAATACATCAGCTAATCTGCCATGAAGAGATAGCCTGAATCCTCAACTGAAAAAGAAGTGTGTATCTATGAGGACCCAATGTGCTAAAGGAATCTCTATTTCTGCTAATATCTCATTTTCTTCAAAATTGTAGAGAGCTGGTAGAACAATTTGCTTCTTTCTTTCTCCTCCCCACTCCGCCTCCATGCTTGAATTCTTGCCACAGGGGAGGGGTTTTCTCAGAATCAGAATGTGGGCTTCGTTCCGTTCTTTGTTGTTTATTCTGCTCATTCTATCTCAAAACAGTTCCCCGAAAAATAAGAGGCTAAGACTATGTGAATTCAGAAAAAACCTCTAAGGAGCTGGCAGTCAGTATACACAGCATCTGTACCCTGCTTCTGAATGAAATCAAGCAACAACAAAGGCCTGAAGCTGAATCACCAGGATGGTTCCAGTATCATTAGAACTCATAGTTCATAAATGTAGTCCAGTACAATCGGGCTATTCCTGCAGATAGTGGATGGCAGATAAGTGAAGTCAGATGGACAGCCTTGTGCCAAATGATTTGGATGAGAGTGAAAGGTTGCCAGGACAGAGGGAGATAGAACTATGAGGTCATATCCTCTTCTTCAGGGCACAGTGTTGGAGAACGCTGGAGAAGCTGATGTGTAAAGACTAGTACCAACTACCTGTCTTCATCGACAGTGTTGAGGCACACAGATTATTTACAAAAAAAAAAAAAAAAGAATCCAGTACCAAATTGAACCTGTCTTTGGAGAGAGAAAAACAACTGAGGTTTTGTAAACTTTTTTTTTTTTATTTGAGAAGGAAATTTTTCAGTTAAATAGTCCTCTGATACAGATCAAACTAAGTTTACTGCAATCTCAAGGAAATGGGGAGAAGCTGACTTTACTTACTACAAGGACTAAGCCAAGCTGAGACCACCACAGATAAATGACTAAATTTAGGGATGATGAGGAAGTAACTTTGTGTTAACAACAACAACAAAAATCAAGATTCTCCACACCTTGTGGAAATATAAGAAAGAACTAATTTTATGATATACTTTGGAGATGTTTGTTGGAAAAGTTTAAGGTGGTTTTATCTAAAGCCAGCAAATGAAAATGTAATGAGTGAAAATGATTCTGTGAACGTGGGACTTTTAGCTTGTTTTGAAATTATGTTGAAATAAAGAAAGAGTGATAGTTTAATAATAAGTGCACTCGGAAGGATAAATGGTCTTCCTCTGGAAGGCCACACACACAAAAATTAGGTAATAAAATTGCCAGAGCATCATTAGGACTACTTGGGGTCCTGTGTCCTTTGACTATCCAGTCTGTTGTCCTGTGAGCAGGGCGGGTCACTTGGCTCTCAGTGTCCCGGCACAGACCACAAAGCCATCCAACTCCCTTTGCCCTGACAGTCCTGGCTGACCATGCCCACTGCAAACCTTGATTTTCTTTCTTAGCAACTGTTCCATTATTCTAATCTCCTTCCATGATACCTTTTACAAAAATAATTCTTAGGTAGCATTTATCATATTGTATTATAGTCATTTCTTTTTTGAAAGTGTTTATTGTCAAACATATCACGTGTATATAAAAAATCATATAACTTATAGGTATAGTTTAAAGAATAAGTAATTTTTAAAGAGCCATGTTCCCATCATACAGGTTAAAACCCCTTGATCTCATCTCCCTCTCACCCCAATCCACCCAGAGAGAACCATCATTCTGCATTTTAAATTAATCATCCCCTTGCCTTTCTTTATAGTCTCATGACTACTGTATATATCCCTAAATAACCTATTCTTCATACTTTATGTATTCTTTGGTGACTGCTTCTTTCACTCATGGTGCATTTCTGAGATTTCTCCGTGTTGATTCATGTAACTGGAGTTAATTCAGTTTCACTGCTATGTGTCTTCCATGGTATCAATGAATATATTTAGTCAGGCTATTGGGGACAGGTATTTGGTTTATTTCCTGGTTTTTAGTTAGCAATCAGTGTTGCTGTGAACATTCTTGTATATGTGTCCTGGTGTACATGTGGGAGAGTTCTTCTGAAGATATCTAGATATTGAATTGCTGGGTCAGAAAGTTCAAAATTACTAGGCAATGCCAAACTTCTCTAAAAAATTTTTTTAAAAGATTTATTTATTTATTTGAAAGAGTGAGAATGAGAGAGAGTACATGAGAGGGGAGAGGGTCAGAGGGAGAAGCAGGCTCCTCGCTGAGCAGGGAGCCCGACGCAGGACTCCATCCCGGGACTCCAGGATCATGACCTGAGCCGAAGGCAGTTGCTTAACCAACTGAGCCACCCAGGTGCCCCTCTAAAAAATAATTTTATCAGTTTAAACCTTCACCAGCAATGGGTGAACATCTCGGTTGTTTCATATCTGTGTAAACACCAGATATTATCCACCTTTTTAATTCTGACAACTTAGTGGATAGGAAATAGTTTTAATTTGCATTTCTATAACTAATGGGGTAGGGAATCTTCACATTTCTTTTTTTACCTTCTTCTTTACCTCTTCATCCCCTTTACCTATTTTGCCATTCCCCCACCACATCCCCCTCTGGCAGCCCCTAGTTTGTTTTCTGTAGTTATGGGTCTGTTTCTGTTTGGTTTGTTTGTTTTGTTTTTTAGATTCCACATATAAATGAAGTCATATGGTATCTGTCTCTCTCTGTCTGACTTATTTCACTTAATGTAAAACCCTATAGGTTCTTCATCTTTCATGTTTCTGTAAACCAGAATGGAGAGCCCAGGGAACAGCCCCACATATTTGTGGAAACCTTAATTACAACAGAATGGGCATTGCAAATCAGTTAGGCAAAGATGGACTGGAACAATTAATTCTCCCTTGCAGAAAAACAAACAAATGAACAAATTAAAAATGGACCCTATCTTAAATCATGCACAAAATCTGTTTCAAATAGGCTGAAGATATAAATATAAGGAAAAACTATAAAACTTTCAGAAGGTAATTTAGGAGAATACCTTTATTATTACAGTCTTAAAGGATTTCTTTAACTAGAAACAAGAAGCACAAATATTATCAGAAAAACATTGATAAATTCAACTACATTAAAATTAAGTACATCCTTGACTCGCTGATCTACATTAATAGATCCATTTTCTAAATATGTGTGAGCTCTCCTCAGTTCTGTTTTTCTACCCGCCTCTCCCTTATCTGACTGATATCATACTGTCTTAATTACAATAGCTTCAAAGTGATTTCTTTTTTTTAAAGATTTATTTATCTGAAAGAGAGTGCATGGGGGTAGGGGAAGGGGCAGAGGGAAAGGGAGAGAGAATCTCAAGCAGACTCCATGCTGAGCACAAGAGGCCAATCTAAGGACCCTGAGATCATGACCTGAGCAAAACCAAGAATTGGATGCTCAACTGACTACATCACCCAGGCGCCTATAATGGAAAGTCCTCAATCTTCCTCTTCTTTGTTATAAATGATTATTCATTGCCCTTTTGTCTTCCATTTATATTTTAAAATGACTTTGTCATATTTCTTTTAAAAGAACCCTGTTGGAATTGTTTTGGAATTGCTTCAAATCTGAAGATCAGTTTGAGGAAAGGTGAAATCTATCATACTGAGTCTCTATCCAGGGACATGATATATTTATCCATTTATTTACATTGTTTATGCTTTTAACAATAGTTTACAGTTTTTACCTTACAAGCCCTAAAATGTGTTGTTACTTTTATTAAAAATATTTTTTTTTAATTCTGTCTTCTAGCTGATTTGTGTTGTAGAGTAATTCAAGTAACTTGCTATATTGATTTTGTTTTAAGCAACTTTTCTAAGCTCTTAATCACTCTAATAATAGAATCTTTAGGGTCTCCTACATAAATTTTATTCATTTATTCAATAAATATTTATTAAATGCCTCCTCTGTTCCAGGCACTCTTTAAGACCCTGGGGATTCAATAGTGAATAAAAAAGAAAAAATAAATCCCCAGTGAAATGGAATTTATATTCTATTAGGGAGAGATAGACAATAAACAAATAAAATATACAGCCATTAGATGGCAAGAAGCACTTTGGAGAAAAAGTAAGAAAGAGAGAAGGGGAATGCTGGAAGGAAGAAGAGAGAAGGGTTTAATTTTTAAATACGGTGATCAGAAAAAGCCACCCTGAGAAATAGACACTTCTGTAAGGATCTGAAGGAGTGAGTCCTTGGAGAACTTTGGAGTAGCGCTGTAAGCAGGGAGAACAGCAAGTAAAAAGGGTCTGAGGTAGGAGCTTGACTGGTTTCTTTGAGAGACAGCAATAAGGCAGCAAGGCAAGAACACAGAGAAATGAAGTCAGAGTTGTGACCCAGGACCAGATACTGCATGGTCTCATAGACTATCATACGGTCTGTCCCTTCATCCTTTATAATCTGGGTGCTTGTTAATATCTTTTTCTTACACTCTGCATTGTCTGGGACAACCAGTAGAGAATGTTGAGGAAGAATAGTAGTAGTAGAAGGTATCCTTACTTTATTCTTGATGTTAAAGGGAATGGTTTCAATATGTCACCATTATTTAGGGTTTTGGCTACAGGTTTTCTGGAGACCCTTTATTTGGTTAAGAAAGTTTTCTCCCCATTCCTGGCTTACTAAGAGCTTTTTCTTTTCCTTCTTCTTCATCTTTTTAAATCATGACTGGATATTGAATTTTATTAAACATATTTTTTTGCATATGATGATATGATCATCTATTAAAGTGTGAATTAAATCAATTAATTTTCTACTGTTAAACCAACTTTGCATTCCTTGGATGAAACTGACTTATCAGTGATGCTTTAAATACAGTTGGTTCTTGAACAACATGGGTTCGAACTGCACGGGTCCACTTTATACGTGAATTTTTCCAATAAATACAGTACTGTAAGTGTATTTTCTCTTCCTTGTGATTTTCTTAGTAATGTTTTCTTTTTAAAAAATATTTATTTTTGGGACACCTGGGTGGCTCAGTCGGTTAAGCGGCTGCCTTCGGCTCAGGTCATGATCCCAGGGTCCTGGGATCGAGTCCCACATCAGGCTCCTTGCTCGGCGGGGAGCCTGCTTCTCCCTCTGCCTGCCTCTCCCCCTGCTTGTGTTCTGTCTCTCTGACAAATAAATAAATAAAATCTTAAAAATATATATATATTTATTTATTTATTTATTTTTTTTTAAGATTTTATTTATTTGCGAGAGAGAGAATGAGAGACAGAGAACATGAGAGGGAGGAGGGTCAGAGGGAGAAGCAGACTCCCTGCCGAGGAGGGAGCCCAATGCGGAACTCGATCCTGGGACTCCAGGATCATGACCTGAGCCGAAGGCAGTCGCTTAACCAACTGAGCCACCCAGGCGCCCCAAAATATTTATTTTTTTGAAAGCACGCGCTCACGAAAGAGAGAGTGCGTGATCAGGGTGAGGGGCAGAGGAAGAGGAGAGAGAATCCTGAGCAGACTCCCCACTGAGTGTGGAGCGGGACCCCTGGGCTTGATCCCACCACCATGAGATCATGACCTGAGCCGATATCAAGAGTCAGACACTTAAAAGACTGAATCACCCAGGCACCACAATAACACTTTCTTCTCTCTGGCCTATTTTATTGTAAGAATACAGTATGTAATACATATAACATACAAAATATATGTTAATTCTTTATGTAATCAATAAGGCTACTGGTCAACAGTAGGCTATTAGTAGTTTTTAAGGAGTCAAGAATTATATGCAGATTTTTATTTGCACAGGGGTTTGGTGCCCTTAACCCCCAAGTTGTTCAAGGGTCAACTGTGGGTATATGTATATATGGTTTTCCCCTGCTATCTGAGAGTCAAAGATTCCTATGAAACCTCTGTAAGCCAAAATGGTGTAAAGGAAAGAAGCAATTACCAGCAATTCATATCGAAAAATGTCTGAGCATTCCCAGACCCCCAAAATAATCTCTCTTAGGCTTTTTTGCTACCTTAGGGCACATCTTGCTAAAGGATGTATAAAATAAGTGAAAATAAAGCACAGATGCCCACAGACCTAGTTCAAAGCTAAGGCAGCTTGATTGATACTGAGATGCTGAGTGTAGTTCCCAGGAAAGGACATTGGCGGGTCATTCTCACTGCTCAAGTGCAAGCTGTCTCTGTAACAGCTCACTGCAAAACAAAGGCTGAATGCTATTTTCACTTTTCAGCTTTTTAAGAAGAAAGCAAAAAATCTAATGTGCTAATCTCACAAATTGGGAGATGTTCCCTATTTCTCATGCTCTACAAATGTTTTTGTTAGATGTCTGGCATGTGCTGCTTTAGTTGTTGGTAGAACTTGCCAGTGGAACTATTTGAAACTGAAATTTTTCTTTATGGGAAATTTTATGGAAGACCTGTAAATAGCATTTTCCATTTAATAATTATGAGATTATTCAGATCTTTCTTTGTCAGGTTATAAGTATTATGTTGACTTTATGAAAAGATTTTGGAGGTTTTCCATCTTTTTTCCATGTTCCAAAACAGTCTCCCTATCTTTGGGGATATCTGTTTCCTAAATGTCTGCACCTAATAACATTTTGTGCATGAGAGGGGTGTGAAGTAAGGTATTACTTTTTGACAATTTTCTCTGTTTTCTATAAGTGGTCTTTTAGAGTTTCTTTTTTTATGGGGTCCAGTTTTAGTAGTTTTTATTTTCCTTGTTTATCCACTTCCTTCAGTTTTAAAAATGTATTTTCATAAAATTAAGCATAATATTTCTAATGATATATATTCTTTCTGTGTTTGCAGTTATATTGTCTTTTTTTTTTTTAAGATTTATTTATTTATTTTAGTGGGGGGAGGTGCAAAGAGAGTCTTCGGCAGATTCCATGCTGAGTGTGGAGCCCAGTGTGGGGCTGGATGCTGGGCTGGATGCTGGGCTCTATCTCATGACCCTGAGATCAGGACCTCAGCCGAAACCAAGAGTCGGACACAACGAAGAGCCCCCCAAGTGCCCCATATCACCATTTTTATTTCTTATCTTATGCATTTTTAATCTAACTATTGAACATGTTAAGTACTAGTTTGTCTTATTTTTGGAAATAACCAGAGCTTTGACTTGTTAATTTTCCCATTTTCAAGTATTTTATTGATTTCTCATTTATTATTAATAATTTTTTCTTCTTGTTTCAAGTTTCTTATTCTTTTATTTTTAAAATTTCTTGAATTAGCTACATGATTCACTTGTTCATTTTAACTTATTGTTGTTTATCAACATAATTTTTTTTTAAAGATTTTATTTATTTGACAGACAGAGACACCACGAGAGAGGAAACACAAGCAGGGGAGAGGGAGACGCAGGCTTCCCGCTGAGCAGGGAGCTCAACACGGGGCTCGATCCCAGGACCCTGGGATCATGACCTGAGTCGAAGGCAGACGCTTAACGACTGAGCCACCCAGGCGCCCCTATCAACATAATTTTTAAGGCAATTTTCCCCTAAACACTTTAGAACTATCCCATAGCTTCAGGTGCATATAGTTTTATTAATAATATTTTATAGAGATTCTTTAATGTGGGGTTTGATTTCCTCTTTTGTCTGAGTTTTATATTAATTTTCAGACTATGAGGATTATTGTTTTAGTATTTTTGTTTTGTTTTGTGATGAATTTCTTATTTTATTACAATCTGATCAAATAATGTTCTCTGAGCTCTTTCTACCTTTGGGAACTTAACATGATTTTCTTTGTAGCAAAATTGATGGTCAACTTTTGCGACTGTTTTATGGACTTAACATTTTTCATAGCCTTATGTGTTTTTTGATGAGTTGATTGGCATGTGCTACAAGAGCCTATTGCTACTGTATCTCCATCCATTTTTCCATGCAGTTCTGGTAGTTTTAAACTTACGATTTATGCAATGCTATGTTAATTGGTACACACGTATCTTCATTGTGCATCATAATGTTTATCACTATAAAATTCCCTCCATTGCCTTATTTAATTCATTTGACTTATAAATATGACAATCCTTTTTCTCTCTCTTTCTTTCTTTCTGATTTTTGTATTTGTTTGGGTTGCCTTTGGTCTTTTACTATCAGACTTTTCTGAATGACTTTGTTACTCTCTTCTTAAAGCAATGGATTTGCCTAATATATGTATCAGATATTTGAGAAGAAATACACCACAAGTGTGTTTTAGCTACTAAAAGAACGGCCAGAATTTTTGAGAAGATTTCCTAGTTCAGATTTCTTCCCTATAAGGCATAAAGTAAAATGGCCCAGAGCCACCAAAAACATATTTTCTATGTCCAAGAGGGACAAGGAAGCCAAGGTTACATTGTTTTCCCACAAGGAAACTTTCTTTATGATTGTGTGCTTATTTCTTGTTGAGCAAAATTAATCATTCTAATTCCTTTTAATTGCTGCAAAGTAGCAAATGAATTGTCAGACTAATTTTGATGAGTGGGACTATGCCAAGCATTCTGAGTTAAATTAGGCTTCTTATAGTCTCTTCTTACTTAAAAAAATATTTTTGAAGATAACAAACCAAATTCTTGTGATCTGTTGAAACTGTACTATTTAATTATCATTCTCTGTTTCTGTTCTTCAGCCAATATTTGTCTCTTAAAAAAAATCATCACTGCCATCATCATAATCATATTCTAGAAGGGCCCATTCATTTATTCATTTAAAAATATTTATTGAGCTGTGTACTGTCAGGTTCATCATCTCATTTAATCCTCACAAATTTGTGAGAGGTGTTGTCAAACCATCTTGACAAGGCAGGCTACTGAGACTCAGAGATCTGAGAATGTTACAGATCCTAAGTTCATGCAGTTCATAAATGATAGAGCCATGATTTGAATGCAGGTCTGTCCAATTCCAGATCCTTTCCTTTTCCAATACACATCTTGTCCTCCCTATATACACAGAAAGTACATAGAAATATTGGTAGAAAAGATCAATACTCCAAACTATAATTTGAGATTGTATAATCTTCTGTTACGACATTTTAGCTATTCCATACTTAAAAACACACAAAAAAGGTCTATATGAATAAAATGGCACTAAGTGGTACTTTGACCATGAGTATCTACTTTTCTGATTATCCTAATGTCTCTCTTTGTATCTAAATAGACTATTGGCTATCTCAAATACTTGGCCTAAATTACCTTTTCCCCTAACAGAAGAGCCAAATAACACATATTTCTGCATCTGTGGAAAGACACCAAGCAATTGACCACATTAACGTGGATGTGTATGGACTGTGCAAGAATGGGACTATGGCTCAGAAATAATGCAGGAAGATAGTTTAAATATATAAAACCAATACTCAGCACACAAAGCTGACTCGGATCTTAGGAAACACAAGCACACACATACTCACAAATACCCAGACATACAATCTCCTTTGAAGATCACTTTGATAACAAATACTATATTAAATCTTTACTGTCTTCCCCATTTGCCCTGATAACCAAGAAGTTCAAAGTCAAATGTGAATTCATATCATGGCAATTATTTTACTCTTGCAGTAAGCACATTGTATTTCTACTTTTGGCCTTGAAACAGATTTTCTACTTGTGTTTTTAATAGTTATCTCTGTCTTTGGATACAAGGCATGACAACTCTTCTATGAAAATGAGCTACAAATACATAAGGTAATTCTATATGTATTACAATAAATTTATCAGGTGGTATTAGTTTCCCCATTTAACAGATAAGCGACTGATCAGTTTCCGATGCTAGGAAATTTGATATACTTTCTGTCTTAGTCTGCTCAGGCTGCTATGACAAAATACCATAAAATGGGTGGCTTATAAACAAGGAACATTTATTTCTCACAGTTCTGGAGGCTGGAAGTCCAAGATCATGGCACAGGCAGATGTGGTGTCTGGGGAGAACCCCCTCACACATAGACCAATGTCTTCTGAGCGTGCCCTCCCATGGCAAAAAAGGCCCGGGGGCTTTCTCAGGGCTCTTTTATGAAGACACGAATGCCATCCATGAGACCTCTGCCCTCATAAACTTATTCACCTCACAAGGGCCTCATCTCCTAATACCATCATCTTGGGGGTTAGGATTTCAGCATATGGACTTTGGGAGTACACAAACATTCATACCATAACATTTTCAGCAAAGGTATTGCTCTGTCTAATTGAGAGGGACAGGCACCAAAGGGGATCATCAGGTTGTTAGGGGAAACAGCCTTCAGTTTTTTCAATTCCATACATAGGACAGGGAGAGATAAGAAATACATCAAAGTATTTTGTGGATTCCACAATCTCCATCACATGAGTACTATCCTTAAAAGTATTCTAAACATTGAGAGAGAGAGACAGAGCAAGAACAAGATTGAAAGAGAGAGAGAGAGAGAAAGAAGTTTCTGGTACCAATCACATCATGAGGGCCTCAACCTCTTGAACTTATCTAAACTTAATTACCTCCCACAGGCCCCATCCACAAATATCCATCACATTAGAGATAGGATTTCAAAATCTGAAGTGGTAGTTGGTCAGATAGGATACAATTCAGTCCAAAGCAGTTGGTTAATAAGAATTAGCACTCTCTCCCTTCCCCTGCCTGGTGCCATTCCCAAACCTAGTGACTAATAATCCTCCCTGTTAAGGTCACATATTTGAGACCTATATTTGCTTTGTGCTTTGTCATTAAATATAAATAGCTTGCTTCCTTGTAAGTTTTATCTTTCTATTATCCATTATCTTTTTTTCTGCAAACAGTGACCTGGTTTTCCCTTGGAAAACCAATCTCTCCATTTGCAGGGAATGTGACGTACATTGGCCTGACTCTATTCCGGCTCCAGAGTTAGATACGTAACCCAGGTATAATCTAGTCAGTGTATTTCATCCCTTTCCTCATTATGATTAAATTAGAGTTATGTATGGACTAATTTCAGGTCAATGAATTCATGCCCTTCAGAATAAAGGAAGAATAGCTCTTTTGGGGTTGGTGTGTCTGAGGGAATATGGCCTACATCTGGGCTTTCAGTCCCCTTAATGGAAGGCAGTAGGTAAGAATGAAGGTAAAGGACTGAAGAGCCAAATGAGAGAAATACACTCTCAATGACATCATTCAAACCCCTGGATCCAGTAGTGCCTGAAGTTTACAACTGGACTTCTCACTTAAAAAAGCCAATTATTTTAATGTGAGTTCACCCAGAGCTGGTCTTCTGAGATAGGGATTATATTGTAAATGATTTATTTAGGGATTGATCCCAGAAAATACTAGTAGGGGAGTGGGGAAGTGAGGTAGGGAAGAGGAAAAAAAGCCAATAAATTGTGCAATATCAAGCAAGCTGCCATTTTGGGCAACTGGAACTCAACCTATCGGGGCACTCTGGGACCCTATATAGAATACATGCTTCAGTTAACCTGCCTGAGAAGCACGTTTATTCACCAATTTCTGTCACTGGTTGACGAATGCTCCTAATTGTTAATTCTAGGGCACGTCTAGCCTTTCCTATAAAAGGCCAAAAAAGGCTGCAGGCAAAGAGTCACAGGTGCTAGAAATCAGCAGTCAAGCCAGTGAGAATGGGAGGGTTAAGAGCAGAGGGGATGTCCACAGGGAACTGAACGATCAATTCCCTATTTTCCTTAAGTCTGCTTGAATTGGGTTTCTGTCACTGAAACTGAAGACCTCTGATTAAAACCATACACCAGCTCAATCCCAAGGTCAAGGATTCTGTCTCTGGTTATTTCTTTAATTCCATTCTTTACATATAAAGCACACAGCAAAAGTTTCATGGTTGATTTTTAAAAGCACGTTTTAACCATTAATTCCAGCAATTTTTTTTCAAGAAGCAAGAAAATGTCACATAGGCAGAGCTAGAGTTAACCAGAAATATCAACTATTCTCCCCCTGGGCCCTCACAATTTATGGAAAAGAGCAAAATATTCACTCAAAAATCTGATAACAAGATATGTTCATAAAAGCTTCTATTACAAATTTGTCTCGGGGTCAGGGCACAACCCGTTCAACCTGCTACTACATCTACCACTAAAACCTTCAGGACAAGTCATCTGCAGAAGGGTTAAGAAAAAAAATCAGGGGGCACCTGGGTGGCTCAGATGGTTAAGCGTCTGCCTTCCGCTCAGGTCATGATCTCAGGGTCCTGGGATCGAGTCCCGCATCGGGCTCCCTGCTCCTTGGAGTCTGCTTCTCCCTCTGCCTCTCTCTCTCTCTGTCTCTCATGAATAAATAAATAAAATCTCAAAAAAAAAAAAAAAAGAAAAAGAAAAAAAATCAGAGTATTTCTTCTAATTTTTTCATTGTGGTAAAATACATATAACATTAAATTTACCATCTTCACCATTTTTATTTATTTATTTTTTAAGATTTTATTTATTTATTTGAGAGAGAGAGAATGAAAGACAGAGAGCATGAGAGGGAGGAGGGTCAGAGGGAGAAGCAGACTCCCCGCTGAACAGGGAGCCCGACGCGGGACTCGATCCCAGGACTCCAGGATCGTGACCTGAGCCGAAGGCAGTCGCTTAACCAACTGAGCCACCCAGGCGCCCCCATCTTCACCATTTTTAAATGGACAATTCAGTGGCAGTAACTACATCCATACTATTATGCAACCTCGCCACCATCCACCTCCGGAATTCTTGTCATCTAGCAGAAGTGACACTCAGTACTCATTAAATAATAACTCACCATTCCTCCTTCCTCTCAGTCCCTGGCAACCATAATTCTACTTTCTGTCTCTGATTTTGACTCCTTGAAGTACCTCCTGTAAGTCGATTTATATACTTGTCTTTCTCTGATTAGCTTATTTCTTAGCAAAATGTCCTTAAGATTCATCCACGTTGTAGCATGCGTCAGAATTTCCTTCCTTTTTAATGCTGAATAATGTTCCATTGCATATATCTTTCTTTATCATTTACACAAAATATCTTTTCATATTATTTCAATTTTAACCTATTTGTTTCCTTGGATTTAGAGTGAATTTCACATAGACAACATATAATTGAATCATGGCTATTTATTTTAATCCATTCTGCCAATTTCTGTCTTTTAATTGAAGAGTTTAATTCATTTACATTTAAAATAATTACTAAGAAGAGACTTATTTCTGTCATTTTGTTATTTATTTTCTATATGCCTTATAGCATTTCCTCCACATTTCCTGCATCACTGTCTTCTTTTATGATTAGTTGATTGTTTCATAGAGAAATATTTTAATTCCCTTCTCATTTCCTTCTGTGTATATTCTATATAGCTATCTTCTTTGTGGTTACCATGAGAGTTACATTTAACATTTTAATGTTATAAGTCTAACCTGAATTTATCCTAACTTAAGTTCAATAACATACAAAAACTCTGCTTATTTTTTTATTTTTATTTATTTATTTATTTATTTATTTATTTAAAGATTTTATTTATTTGAGAGAGAGAGCACATGAGAGGGGGGAGGGTCAGAGGGAGAAGCAGACTCCCTGCTGAGCAGGGAGCCCGATACAGGACTTGATCCAGGGACTCCAGGATCATGACCTGAGCCGAAGGCAGTTGCTTAACCAACTGAGCCACCCAGGTGCCCTCTTTATTTTTTTTAAAGATTTATTTATTTTAGAGAGAGAGAGAGAGAGTGCATGTGTGCATGAGCAGGGGAGGGGCAGAGAAAGAGAGAGTCTCAAGCTGACTCCCTGCTGAGCATTGAGCCTGATGCGGGACTCAATTTCATGACCCTGAGATCATGATCTGAGCTGAAACCAAGAGTTGGATGTTTAACCCACTGAGCCACCCAGGCACCCCAGATCTCGGTTTCTTTATAGGTCCGTCCCCAACCCTTCAGTTGTTGATATCACAAAATTACATCTTTATATACTGTGTGTCCCAAAACCATTATTTTTTTACTGTATTAGTCTGTTAAATTATGTAAAAAGCAAAATATAAAGTTACAAATCAAAGTTACAATAATACTAGCTTTTATAACTGTCCATTTTTAACCTTTACTGCAATTTTTATTTCTTTACACAGCTTCAAGTTATAGTCTAATGTGTGTTTTTTTTTCACCCTGCAGGACTCCCTTGAGAATTTTTTGCAGGTCAGGTCTAGTGGTAGCAAACCTCCTCAGCTTTTGTTTATCTGGGAATGTTTTAATTTCTCCTTCACTCTTGAAGGACAGTTTTGATAGGTATATGATTCTTGGTGGAAAGTTGTTTTTTTTTAACCTTTTAGCACTTTAAATATATCAGCCCATTACCTTCTGGCTGCCAAATGATGAGAAATATGCTGATTATCTTATTAAGACTCCCTTGGGGGGCGCCTGGGTGGCTCAGCTGGTTAAGTGGCTGCCTTCGGCTTGGGTCATGGTCCTAAGGTCCTGGGATCGAGTCCCGCATCGGGCTCCTTGCTCAGCGGAAAGCCTGCTTCTCCCTCTGGCTGTCACTCCCCCTGCTTGTGCACACTCTCTCTGATAAAAAAAAAAAAAAAGAATCCCTTGTATGTGAAGAGTCATTTCCTTCTTGTCAGTTTTATGATTCTCTCTTTGTGTTTGGCTTTTGACAGTTTGATTATAATGTGTTTCGGTGTGGGTCTCTTTTTTTTTTTAAGATTTTTTTTATTTATTTGAGACAGAGAGAATGAGAGAGAGAGAGCACATGAGAGGGGGGAGGGTCAGAGGGAGAAGCAGACTCCCTGCCGAGCAGGGAGCCCGATGCGGGACTCGATCCCGGGACTCCAGGATCATGACCTGAGCCGAAGGCAGTCGCTTAACCAACTGAGCCACCCAGGCGCCCCTCGGTGTGGGTCTCTTTTAGTTCATTTACTTAGAGTTCATATATTTCATCAAACTTGGGATTTTTTCAGCCATTATCTCTCAAAATATTCTCTCTGCCTCTTTGTCTCTCTCTCTCTCTTGTCTTCCTGGGACTCCCAAGATGCCTATGTTCATTCATCTGAAGGTGTCCCACAGGTCCCTTAGGCTCTTTTACTTTTCTTCAATCATTTGTCTTTCTGTTCCTAGACTTGATCATTTCTGTCATCCTATCTTCAAGTTCACTGGCTCTTTCTTCAGCCTGCTCAAATATCCCTATGAATTCTTCTAGTGAAGTTTTCATTTCAGTTATTTCATTTCATTTCAATTCAGTTAATTTCCAGAATTTCTTTTTTGGATTCTTCTTAGATTTTCTATCTTTTTATTGATATTTCCATTTTGTTCATACATTGTTTTTCTTTGCTTTCTGCATATCTTCCTTAGTTGAGCATCTTTTAGACAGTTTTTAGTAAACAACTTTATCTAGTATCTAGTAAATCTGCCACCAAGTTTTTCTCAGGGAAAGTTTATTTGATTTATTTTTTTTCCCTTTGAATGGGACATATTTTCTTGTTTCTTCGTGTGCCTTGTAATTTTTTTGTTGAAAACGGAACACTTGAATCTAATAGACTGGTAACTCTCAAAATCAGATTCCTCCCCTTTTCCAGGGGAGGAACTGTTGTTTTGTTTAGATTACTGTAGGGTGTTTCTGTGCCACAGATCAGTCTAAGGTGTAAATTTAAGGTCTTTTCATGTTTTTTTCTGAGCCTGTGCCTTTCTCTGGGCATAAGTGTTAACTTTCTAATTTCCTCCCTATATGCATTTGCTTTTGAACATTTTTCATATCTGGCTCCCAAAAGGAGAAAAAGAGAAAAATGAAAGGATAGGGGAGGAAGGTTCTGGCCTTTTAAATCCCCCGGAAGTCACTTTGGCCTGAAGGGGTGGGGTTTACAACCATGGGAAGAGGTACAACAGCAATGGCTGACTACTTCTGTGATGATACCACTAAGATCAGAAGGAGCAATCAGTAATCAAATTTCCTGTATTGGGAGGACAAGGTCTTATTTCCCACTCGGGCTCCTGAAAACTATATGCAAGCTGCTCCAGGAACACATGTATAGCGGCCTGCCACTGGGTTGGGTAAGTGCCACCAAGTAAACCTTCAATGGACTCCGGGGTCCCAAAATAGTTACATTAGACATATTCTGCCAGTGTTATTGTCTGGGTGGGACATGGACTTCTGATGCGTCCTACTCCACCATCTTCCTAGAATCCTATCCCCAGAGGGTATCTTTTAATGCAAGATAAATAGGTGGATATAATTAGAACAAATAGCAGTGAATACAGTATATAAATTTAAACATAAGATTATATTATTTCAAACATTTGTTCCCAAGCACATATAGATTCCCAGTCAGCAGTCTTCTCCAATCACTCAGAAGTGGTTAGGGGTCTGTCCGATATAGACACATTTGACTAGTTCTGTTTAGTAAGTTTCTTTCTTCTTTTTTTTTTTTTTTAATAGTTACAGGTAAGTTGTTAACTGAGTTGTATAAATTGGAACATTAGGGTAATACAATAGGGGCTATAGCGGTGGAGGTTTCAGTAAAATAAACATTTAATATAGTAGCTGTCTCTTCAATACTCTGGGGTTTATCAAGCAAACCTGGCAGGTGTCCTATCCCCATATTCAGCAGGGAGCTCTAGTCTTGGGAAAGGCATGTATTACTCAATGTCATAAGGGACTGCTTTTTCCAGAAAAACAGTTAAAGATTATACACTGGAACTCCCTTCTCTGTGAGAAATGAGATAAAGTACAGAAGGCTAATAGATAAATCAGAGACCAGCCTAGGTGCCTATTTCAGCCACCTGTTCTATAGTCATTTGCAGAGATACTATCAACATTGCCTTCTTTTCTGAAGGTTCCTGGAATGTGTTTTCACATCTGATCATTCTGTTTTTCATACAACTGGCCCACATTAGATAGCCTCCAGCAGACCATTAATTCATCTTGTGGTTTCTAATGATTTGAAACCAAGAATACTGAATTTTGATGTACAAACACAAACACGAGGGGTTCTCAATTTATTATCCATCTGGATTCCCAGCACTTAAGAAATAGTCAGTTACTGCAATTGCTTTTCTTATAAGTGCAGTGTGATATACACGCAAGTTAGATTACAGAGAGCCCTAAAAGGATTATTAACCAACATGTCACTAACCCAACTGTAGAATTCAACCCAGTCACGTAACCCTTGAAAAAATATGACAAGAAGGCCAAACTTCAGAGGCTACAGGTGCAACTCCTAATGCACTAAGGGCTCTGAGATCCATCTTCTATGACTAGCTACAGGAACCTGAGAGGGTTGGGAACTTTGGGGAGAGTGAGGACTATGGTCAAATTCTATTTTTTTTTTTAAAGATTTTATTTATTTATTTGAGAGAGAGAGAATGAGAGTGGGGTGAGGGGCAGAGGGAGAAGCAGACTCCCTGCTGAGCAGGGAGCCCAATGTGGGACTCGATCCCAGGACTCAAGTATCATAACCTGAGCCGAAGGCTGTCACTTAACCGACTGGTCTACCCAGGTGCATGTTGGGTCAAATTCTTCAGTGGTCATAAGAGTTAAATAGGGGCTGGCACTTGGATAGAGAATAAAAGCTAAAGAGCCTTGGGGGTCTGGTTTTGTATGACAATTTCAGGTAATTTTTTTTTTATTATTTTTTTTAAAGATCTTATTTATTTGCAAGAGAGAGAATGAGAGACAGAGAGCATGAGAGGGAGGAGGGTCAGAGGGAGAAGCAGACTCCCTGCTGATCAGGGAGCCCGATGTGGGACTCGATCCCGGGACTCCAGGATCATGACCTGAGCCGAAGGCAGTCGCCTAACCAACTGAGCCACCCAGGTGCCCTCAGGTAATTTTTTAATGTTCAGGTCTATTCCCTAATTTGAAATCCCCTTTCTTTTATTCTATGGTCTTCTCTTCTTGGAACTTGGCAGGAAGCCTTGCTGTTACTCAAAACATAGGCACTTTCAGACAAGAAGGAAGAAAGGAAGTACTTCAGGTAGAGGCTAAGTGGAAATTTTTGTGCCACCTACATTTAAAAAAACAGACAAAATTGGTATAACCACACTTTAGGAGACTGATAATATTTACCAA
Source organism: Mirounga leonina (assembly GCF_011800145.1). Classification (NCBI taxonomy): domain Eukaryota; kingdom Metazoa; phylum Chordata; class Mammalia; order Carnivora; family Phocidae; genus Mirounga; species Mirounga leonina. Next base: position 30,617,461 of record NW_023270415.1, on the reverse strand, counting down.
AGCTTAACATACACTTTCCTATGACCTCATAATTCCACTTCTAGGTATACACCCAACAAAAACACATACATATATTCCCAAAAGAATGTACTAGAATGCTCATGAAAGCTCTAATGAAACTGCCCAAATGTTCCTAAAAAGTAGAATAGATATAAAAATTGTGATATATTCATATGATGGCATACTCTACAACAACAAGAATAAATGACATGCAACAATACGGATGAATCTCAGAAAGATAATGTTGAGTGAAAGAAGTCACAAACAAAAGATTATATACATCACAATACCATTTACATTAGATGCCAAACTAGTAGAACAGATAGACACTATTAGAAGGTATAGTAGTTTCCAATGGGAGTTATAATGACTGGAAGGGGACCCAAGGGAGTATCCTGATATTTCTTGGTCTAGGTACTGGTTACATGAGTGGTTCAGTTTGGAAATATTCCTCACTCTCTATGCTTATGACATATGTACTTTTCTGTAAGTATATTATACCTCACGAAACAAATTTGTATATGTGTGTGTGTCTTGTTTTGGTTTGGGTTTACAGCTAATCGACAAAAAGTATGACTTTACACTGTCGGTTGGTATAACACCTCCAGGGAGGTGAACCTCCTTTTGCTTCTGAGTGACTAGCACTTTGTCTCTTGATCTTTTAACTCTCCCTGATTTTCAGTCTCATCATTCAAGTAAATAGTCATTCGCCTTGACACTTGACTCCTGAACAATTCCCACATCTCTTCTTTCCTCCCCAGCTGTGGCTTCATCGTCACCACCACCTCTCCCACCATATTGATAGGTTGCCCCAAGAGTGATGCAGACACCTGTCAGCTCAAGTACAGATAAATCCACCAGGGCACCTTTGTCCTCCATGCTCTGTCTTCCATTCCGAATCCACACATTTAGCGCTAACACCTGCCTGCACAGCCTCTCAGCAACTGCTTGTCTGGCCTGCACCCCCAGGGACTAGCCTACCTCGACATGTCACTGCTATCCCAGGCCCCTGGGGAAGAGATCAGTGCCTCATCACCCCTCTCCATCCTTGCATCAGGCTCAATAAAGCCAAATAATTACAAATTCAGTATCCAATCACATGTTGCCCACAGCTCAGCATTCAGCATTTATAAATGTGCTGATCTATTATCAGATACTAATCTGGTCCTTTTCTGTATAAAGAGAAATATCACAATAAATTCAATGAGCTCTCATGAGAACTGCCCAAATCAAAAAGCTTTTTGTTTCTATTTAGACTGCACAATACCCGGTTTGATAAACTCGCTGCGCTAAGCAGTGGCCGAACAACTAGATTTAGACTCATGGAAGCCTGAATTTGGCTTATGATGACTATGAAATAGGATACAACTTAATTTCTAGAGAGTTCTGAGTCCTCCCCAGCTCAAAAGGTGTTGTTGTCCAGGGCGAGGGTGGTGGGGAACAAAACAACTTGTACCATCTGTTACTCCCTTGCTGTTTATCATATATGTGAAGCAACAGGAATGTGTCTCAGATGGAAGAGAGGGTGCTCAGGATTTTGAAATAATTAAGCATGAACAAGCCCAGCGACTTTATGCAAATACAAGTTAGTCTATAGATATCTCCAATGGGCATCCAGCTTTGTAAGCTCCCTTTGTCCTTTCTCTAGCAGGTAGGGGTCAGGTCTTGCCTGGCAACTGATTTAGTCAGTGGATAAGAGTGAGTGGAAATCTGAGTTAGGAATTTGGAGATGACTTAAGTTTCTTAAATTTAGACTTTATTTTGCTTTTATTACCTTTATTTAAAGGTTAAATTACACTAGGAATTTAATTTCAACAAATACAATTAGCTATAAATATATGTATAATGAACTACGTATACTTACATACCCAGAGGGGGAAAGATTCTAGAAAGGGGAGCTTTGTTTAGACATCAGTAACTGCTCACACAGGGAGCTACCAATAGGGAACTACCTAAGGATAACCAGGTCCATGTTTAAACCTGTCAGCTCCAATGCTGCTTCTTCCATCATTATGTTCCCTTAGATACTAAGGATAGTTTAGTCTGCCCAAATTATAATTTAAATAACCTTTGCTTGATACTAAGCCAGTGAGGCTAATTCTTTAATTTTCAACAGAAAGAGGACATAAAATGTTTCCTTTGGGGACTAGTCAGAGGGCAGCAGGAGAGGTCCCCAGAAGAGGAGGTTGTTGATGACATATATTGCTTTCTGTGCATTTTTGCCCCTGAAAATTAGTTGGTAAGACCCCCCTGGTTCTCAGCCTCTTCACCCTCACAGAAGTGCTTTTCATTTGATGGATCCCAGTAGACTCAATCTGACCTTGGTCTTGAGGAAATGTTCTGATCTTGGAGATGCAAGATTTCAGCACATCTAGTCCAATTCTGCAAAGTCCTACATGATGTGCCCCCACCTGGCCATCCCCTTGCCTCTCTGATCTCATCTTCTACTACTTTCCCAATTGATTGCTTCCCTCAAGCCACACAAGCCTCCCTGCTTTCTAGAAAATTCCAGATCTACTCCAGCCTCTGAGTCTCAGAGCCTTTGCACCTGATGTTCCCTCTGTCTCCTTCCCCTGGGCTACTCCTCTTTCAGATTTGAGGTGAATCACTCCATTAACTTTTATTTTCTTTGTCTTTATCCAAATGCCACTTTAGTTAATGTCTTCCCCAACCACTCTATTTAAAATCACAATCCCGGGCGCCTGGGTGGCTCAGTCGTTAAGCGTCTGCCTTCGGCTCAGGTCATGATCCCAGGGTCCTGGGATCGAGTCCCACATCGGGTTCCCTCCTCGGCGGGAAGCCTGCTCTCCCTCTCCCACTCCCGCTGCTTGTGTTCCTGCTCTCGCTATCTCTGTCTCTGTCAAATAAATAAATAAAATCTTTAAAAAAATAATAATAAAAAAATAAAAATAAAAATAAATAAAATAAAATCACAATCCCTTCCAATGCTTACTATCCACAATTTTTGTTTTATTTTTCTTTAAAGTATTTAACATCAGCTAGCATATTAGATACTTTTCTTGCCAATTTTTATTTGTCTCCTCTTTGCTACATGAAAATAGGAATCTTTGTCTCTTTTTGCTTTATTCCTGGGACCTAGTAGTGTATATATCACAGAGAAAGCAACTCAATAAGCAATTGTTGAGTGAATTCATGATTTAGTTATGTAGGATTTTTGTCTTATTGCCTAGGCCTGGATCTTGTTTTGGTAACTTTTTTTCAAAATCAGCACCTCTAGGACTAGTCCTGTTTTTATAGGACTTAGGTCCTGACTTTGAACCCTTACCTAGGTTTGTTTTCCATTATCTCCTAACAGACTTTTCCCTAATGCCATTTGCCTAAATTTCTATCCCTATCATTATAGTGTACTTGTTTGTAAGATCATTGTTACCTGGTCTTCCTTTAGCCAACAAATCATTTTTCAGTGACTTCTATATGGACTGAAAATTATACAATATTCTAGGGACAAAAAGATAAAGAGGACACAATCCTCAGATATCTGGGGGTTCTTACTGCCTTAATACCCAATTTTGCCTTTTAGCTTAGATCTTTAGTTCTTCCTGAACAGCTCTGTTCATCTTTAAAGATGAGGGTCTAGTTTCAGGTGCAAATTTGTGTGGCCCATCTTGCTGTAACCAACAAGCCATGCCTCATGGAGCCTGAAATTAGAGGCCAGCCCTGTATAATGTATACTGAAAAAAAACCAACCAACCAAACAAACAAACCAAAAAAACACAACATAAGAACACCAAGAACCCTATATTATTGATTATATTATTGATTTTCTATTGACTGATTTTTTTCCCTCTGCTTACCTTCAGAAATACTGGCCATTTTTTTAAAACAGATTAAAAACATTTTACTTATAGCAAGACACTCTTTCCTTCCTTTTCTCCTTTAGGACATTCTCCACTTAGCAACTTAGACAACACCAAGCTTGTTCAAACAGCCAAGGGTTTAATTCTTACACGTCTGAAACTTTCCCTTTGGCTTAGAAGTGGAAAAACTTGTACCTTCTAAGACTCCCCTGTTTTGTTTGTACAAGTTGCTGCCCTGATGGTTTTGATATTCATCAGGGATTTTAATTACTGAAAGTCATTATTTTCTACAAAGAGCTTCACTTAGAAAAGCATCATGAGATATTCTCTACTTCATGAGAACTCAACAGTTGCTCTGAAATACAAAGCCTAATCCAATGTGAAGCCCATCAGATAACTCTGTCCAAACCCATTCTTTATCTGGTTGTTGCTAAAGCTATTAGTGTTTTTGAGTTCATGAGCTCCCTACAGCCAAACACATTAGTTGAATGCAAATATCATCAGCCTCTCTTTGTTCACTTTTCCTAGTGAGAGTGTTGGAAGGGAAAATACCATGTACTTCAACACTACCTGCAAGCTAGATGAGTGCATTTATTGGTCTAGTGATTAATTTTTCAAACACAGCTTTCATTTTTTCTCTAGTATTACCATGCCCAACTTAGTTCACAGACCCAGAAGAAACATGCTCAGGACTTTTTAACCTTTCAGCCCACCCTATGCCCATTATACATGAGTTATTATTATTATTTTTGCAACTATACTAGCCAGGAATTAGTTTTATTCTACTGCAGATCCAAGTTGAATGGACTGTATTATAAATACTTTCCTTAGTCTAAGAAGTGGAGTGGCCACAGTGAAGGCTAAGGAAAGCCAGTCAAAGCAGAGGTGTTCATTCTGCCAACCTGCAGGACAGAGTCCTGGCTGCCAACTTCTCAGTTCAAGATAGACTGAGTGCATTCCCATGTATCCTGAAATTTCAGCCCCCTCCCACCCAAAATCCTTAAAACAGCATGGTTCTTTTATAATTGTAACCTAATTAGTATTCCCTAGAAAAGTTTTACTATTTCATGGACCTCAGAGAACTCACAATTTCCATCATCTGAAAACAGTGAGAGAATGAATTCAGTCATTTGGAGGTCCAAGCAAGAGACTCCACTTCCTTCTTTCTTTTCTCTGGATTGTTCCATGAATAATGTTTCCTCTCTGGAACCTTCAAATCTTTCCTCTCTGACAACTAATTTTCCTAGATCATTTTCTCTGTGATCTTAATAAAACCTTCTCAGACATTGCTACCTTGTCGGACTTTCAATAGATCTTTCTTTCCTTCCATTACTAAAATCTTCACAGAATAGTCAAAACACTCAATACCTTCATTCCTCACCTCAGAGCTACTTCTTAACTCCCAGTAACTTGAATTCCACAGTCACCAATTAACTATAGTTTCCAAAGTTACCCATTTAAAACTTTTTAAATACCAGACTTGTTCTATTAAGTCTTCAGGTTTCTTCAATATTTGACACTTGATTCTCCCTCTTTTTAGAAATTTCCTGTTTCTATTACCGCATACTGTTTTTTTCCTGACAGTTTCTTCTTCACTCTTTCATTCATTCTCCTCTCTCTATTACCTCTTAAGTAGAGACATTCCCCCAAGATTTAGTCTTTAGTCTTCTTGTCTTTTTTTTTTTAATTTTTTTTAAAGATTTTATTTATTTTTTAGAGAGCGAGCGAGAGAGAAACAGCATGAGAGGGGCGAGGGCCAGAGGGAGAAGCAGGCTCCCCACTGAGCCAGGAGCCCAATGTGGGACTCGATCCCAGGACCCTGGGATCATGACCTGAGCCGAAGGCAGACGCTTAACCATCTGAGCCACCCAGGCGCCCTAGTCTTCTTGTCTTTTTATCTGGCACATTCTACCTTGGTGATCTCATCAAAGAGTTCGACTGTCACCTCTAAAGAAAATCACTTTTTTTTTAAAGATTTTATTTATTTATTTATGTATTTGAGAGAGAGAGGGAGCACATGCACAAGAGAGAGAACAAGTGGGGAGCAAGGGGCAGAAGGAGAGGGAGAAGTAGGCTCCCCACTGAGCAGGGAGCCCAACAATGCAGGGCTGGATCCCAGAACCCTGGGATCATGATCTGAGCCAAAGGCAGATGCTTGGTGGACTGAGCCACCCAGGTGCCCCTAAAGCAAATCACTCCTGACTTTGTCTGTTACACAGACATTTCTTCTGAGATCTGAACCCACATTCCAATTGCTTGCTGTTCACCATCATGAAACTATCAAAGCTGGCACCATCAATAAACATGTTCTAAACTGGACTCATCATTTTCCCAGAAACTGTTTCTACTTTTCCATTTACTATCTTAATAAATGTCCCCTGACTATGCACATCACTCCACAGAGAAACTTTTGAGTGATAGTTTTCTCCTTTTTGTCCTTCCATTAGTAGTTGAATTTTGTTAGCCCTAGCTCCACACTATTGCCTATAACTATCCTGTCCAACCAATCCTATCAACTGGCTTCTCATTCAGGCTCTCCTCTGCTCCCTCAAACACATTTGAAATATCTACCAAACAAGGTGCCCTTGTTCCAGCTTCTTAGTTCATCCATTCACTCACTTTGGGTCCAGAATTATTATTCTCTGGCAAAAATCCTAAATGGCTCCCTCTAATGGATGAAGTTCAAACTCTGGTTACCTTTCAAGCCTTTATTCACACATAGCCTACACTCAAACCACACTTTTCACATATGGTTCCCAAATGCATTATCAAGCCTATTCTCTTTGCTGAGGATATTCTTCCCACTCTCCTACTTTATCTGGGGCAACTCCTACTTACTTGTCCAGGTCCAGCTTAAGATTTAAATCCTCTTCATATTATTTCCTGTGTCTTTCACTACCACCTCACAAGCAGAGGCCATTGCTCATCTGTATTCCCATAGCTCATTATACACTGTGAAGACGTTCAACACTGAGGCTTCATCTTATTCAGGACCTAACTCAAAGATTGTCATGTAGCAGGTGCTCCATGAGATCACCCATTTGCAAATATATATTGAGTGCTTATCATACACTGGGCAGTATTTTAAGTGTTGACAATACAATGGTGAAAAAGTAGTCACAATCCCCACTTTCACCAGGCTTATAGCTTAGGGAGATATATAATAGACAACCATTCTAAGAAACAGCAAGTATTTCTTCAGCTTCGTTGCAATTCCTGTGCCTTATATAATCTTTATTAACCCCAGAGAGTAATTTCTTACATATGAAGTTTCTAGTTTCCTGAACTACTAATTAATACATAGTTATCTAGTAATAAGTGTAGATATCAAAAGGAAAAATTAATATTCTAGGAATCTGGTGCCTAAAGCTTACATTCTTTTTTAAAGCGAAAGAGGAGACTGAAGAAGGGGGAGAGAAATATAGTGAGTGTGTAAATATTAAGGTGAATGTATGTGTGGGAGTATGTTTTTATGAAGCATCTGGAAGGATATAAGTGAAAGAGAAAAGATGAATATGTTAGGAGAGGCTGAAAAGGCATGGCGCTGAGTAGTAGTTTAGGCCACAATTTGCTGTTACATCTTTTGGCAACTTTCCTGATGGTGCCAGAAATCACAGGTTTTGTGTCCAATATCCTGCAACATCACTGAGTTTTCTAGCAGCAGGCTGGCTTCTTCTAGGCACTGGTTAGGTCTGCAATTGCTTTGTTAAGCAAGCTGAACAAAAGACAGCCACTAAGTTCTATTGAAAATGAGGACAGCATTAATTATTCAGAAAAAGGGAGGAGTGAGGCCATTCTTAGTGGTACATTGAATTCATTGTAATTGATGATGACAATTTCCATAGGATTTTCCTATATATACCAGATACATTAAAAACTGCTTGGTACTGCTAATCTTCGTAACATATGTTCTTTAATTCCAAGAAGTAATTTACTCTTACCTCTTGTCTCACCTAGAAACATCCCAATATTATTACTAAATCCATACCATTGTAAAGGCTAGGATAAATCATGTGGGCAGATGGCGGTTTACACATGCCCAATTATAATCAGGCTTAGATCATACCAAATAACCTGCTGACATTCCCAGGCATGGCAGGAAGACTCAAGCAGCACTGCTCAGAGAATCTTTCTCTCATACATACTGGAAGATTTTCAGAACATAGTGAGCTTGTCTGCTCCTGATGACTATTATGAGAACTATGAATTGAGAACCAGCCAGAAGGGCTTTGTTGCCCTGTCCTCGTCCCTGTGGTCCCTTCCATTTGGTCAGATCTCTTCCTAGCATGACGAATCGTGTTGGTTACATTTCCTGACTAATGTCCCAGTTAAGGCTCTTCCAAGAAATCCAAACAGTAGGTCCTCTGTCATCCTTCCAACTCTATTCCATCCCACAGTTGAAGTTTCTTTGCTGTAGACACAGTCTCTCTGAACACAAGTGAGTGTGATATGGAGATGAAATGGAGGATAAATGTAGATATAAAAATAAGAATGTTTCCAAATGAGATCATCTAGGAAATCAGAAAAGTGATTTCAAATGAGAAAAAGATGAGGGTTTATATTGTTTGAGTTTTGAATGTGTCAGGTAGCGCACTAAACATTTTACATCTGCTGTCTCATGGAATTATCAAACTCCCTGCCTTTGAAGTAGGTACTATTATTATTCCTACCATACAGCTATGGAAAGAGATTCAGAGAAGTCAAGTAATTCACTCAAGGATATATAGCTAGCAAGTGAAGAAGTGGAGACTGGAATCTGCCTCTAGATGATGCCAAATGTTTGTTCACAGTTTTGGGTATTGTTCTTACAAACCCAGAATCCGTGACATTTCAGTAACTATATAAGCAAATGAAAGAATTTTGTAGATGCTTATATAGTATTTATTAACCCCAGAATGAAGTCCTAATAAAAGAGAATGTTCTTTTCTTTTTTAAGATTTTATTTATTTATTTGGCAGAGAGAGACACAGAGAGAGAGGGAACACAAGCAGGGGGAGCGGGAGAGGGAGAAGCAGGCTTCCCGCGGAGCAGGGAGCCCGATGCGGGACTCGATCCCAGGACCCTGGGATCATGATCTGAGCCGAAGGCAGACGCTTAACGACTGAGCCACCCAGGCGCCCTGAGAATGTTCTTTTCAAAAGCTTTATTGAAAAGGAATCACTCACTGCAGTGATTCACCCTCAAAGTTGATGCCACATTTCTGTTTTTAGCAGTGTGGGGGGCTCTCCAGCAGAGGGGCCGTACCACATCCTTACTGTGCTCCGCCCCTCTTTTCCAGGCTCTCCTGAGTCTGGAGGAGGCCAGACTACATGAGAGAATTCAGATGGTACCCCCAAGCACTTAAGTCTTTTAATGATGTATTGTGTAGAAAGCGATACCCTCACACACGGCTACATCATGATCTATGACGAAGTTGTGTTGCAAGGAACTTATTACTAAAGTAGAGTTCAAACCCCCTGACAAGAAATATCTAAATAAACTAGAACAACACAATTTTAAGATGACCATTTATTGAACATTTATTATGTGTCAAGTGTGCTAAGAACTCCACAAATGTTTCATTGCATTCTCATTAAATCTCTAAGACCTATGTTTTATTCTCCTCATTTTAAAGATAAGAAAATTAAGCCTCGAGGAGGTTAAACAATTTGCCTCACAATCTTACAACTATAGGTGTCAGAGCCTAGACAGACATCCACCTATGTATCTATAAAGTTTGTACTCTTCTCTGGGACACTACCTCTCACTCACTGCATGCTCTGAGAGATTTTCATGAATGGTAGAGAACAGGGACACTTTATACAAAGCCATCAATTAGACATGTTACGAGTATGCATGTGGGGATGTGTGGCATATGTGAGAGCTATTTATTGTATATGTCAAAATGATAAAAAAAATAAATGACTAAAAAATCTGGGTTTTGAGGCAAAACAAGGGACTAAGAAATATAATTTGCTTTTGGTTTCACCATATTTGGAAAGCAATTCACCTCTCTTCTCCAGTTTACAATTAGGGGGAACATCTGACATCTATCTTATTTGTAGGAATGTTTTAAGAGAAACTAAGATATGGAACAATCATAAATATTACTTGGTTGATAGGTTAATCAGTCACTATCAAGTCATGTTAAAGAGTTTATACTTTCAGCAATAAATTGCTGCTGAAGGTTCAAAGGAGAAGTATAACGTGACCAAATTAACATCTGGGGGCAGGGGAAGGGGGAGACATTGGCAGAAATAGGTAGAATGGATTGAAAGGAGTAAACCTTGAAGTGTGTTGAGGTGACGGCAAGTGTGTTGGAAGCACAGGAGGCCGGGTGTGGGTTGAGTGAGGGAAGATGGTGGAAATGTACGGGAGAAAAGAAGCATCTGGACTGGGGACCCAGGTGGAGGATGCTACATCACCTCACTGCTTTCTCACAATCAGAAATGTCAAAACAGAGTGATTCCTTCCAATTCCAAGCAGGGGACTTAAGAGTTGAGGGCAATATGAAACGGGTATGTCTCAGTACTCCTCTTTGTAGGAAATATATAACAGCTGATTTAGAAAACATTTTGTTCAAGTCCTTTCTAGCTCTATGAAAAAAAATTCTGTCTAATATTTTAGCTAATATCTGGAATGAGGAGCATTTCCTAAGGCTGCATACTAAGCTATGCAGTGAACTGGTTACCAAGAAGATATGCATGCAAATCTTTTCAGATTATTATTTTTTTCTTTCCCTTGGTAGAAATCAGATGAGGATTTGAAAGCTGGTTATTAAATGTAGTTAACTATGTGGCCTTGGCCAAGTGACTTAAATTCACCGAGTCATGGTTTCCTCATTTGTAAAATTGGAATAATCATCATAATAACCTGAAAGGGATGTCATGAGCATTAAATAAGTACCATCTATGTATAGTCAGTGTTCATATTCTACTGCTTAACACATTTTAGCTGTATGGGTACCAGTTACTGTGTGTTGAAGGATAAAATCTGCTGTGAAAGATTATGAAGGTCAAAGGAGACTTAGCCCCATACAAGTATGCTTGCACGGTTTTTACCATTCCCTAGATAATATTTATTTATAGCAAAAGATATAGGAAGACTAAGTTAACTAGTATCCAATTACTCACTTTCCTGGTTTGGATTTTAGAAAGAAGTTTGAATCTCTTGAATTAGAACTTTTAAGGAAAAATAACTAACATGAATCAGTGTACCAAGTCAGTGCTGTGAATAAAACACCATGAAATGAAGAGCAACGTTAAGAAGGGAGATCTTAAATACTGTGCCATACTGATGAGCACTATTTTTTATGTTAGATATGCCAACCCTGTGGCCCTCTCAACAAGAATACTCTACTTTATTGTGCATGCAAATTCTTTTATTCTAATTTATTATATGTTACAACAGAATCACTACCTCCTTTATTATTCCTCTTAACAGATCAGGGAACTGAAAGTAGGATGATTCACACGGGGTCACATAGGAGCCCCATAGCGCCCACAGAGCTTGCGGTGGGGTTGAGAGCTAGAGCCAGTCTTTCCATGGGGCCTTCAGCAATGTCGTCACCGCCCTTCTGGGCTGCACACTCAGCAGTGTCTTCTCCCACATCTGAACTTTCCACTGTGACCATATCTCACTCCTTTTTCCTGATGGCTCTGTTACCACAAAGGACAGACCCTTCTGCCCTCGTCTGAGACCGTGTCAAAGGACACATATAGAAACTTTGGATTGTGTTGTGAACTCATATTGGAAATGTCTGCCCCAGCATGCACACACACACACACACACACACTCCAGGACAAGTCTAATCAACCATATTCATATGTGTCTAGGATCCCAGCACTCTCCCCTTCTACAAACAATTATTATTACCAGAAAAAAACCCAATGCCTTTCTTAGACACTGTCTTTCTCCCCTGCTTGGCCTAGCACCTTAGTTTTGCCTCCAACACTTTAAAAAAGCAACATTTACAATCGTTGAACACTACATCAAAAACTAATGATGTACTATATGTTGGCTCACTGAATTAAAAAACAAACAAACAAACAAACAAACCAACATTTATATGTCAATCCATGACCAAAATCCAAGTCCTGGGAGTGGTCCTGGTAGACTCCTTCCCCTCTCTCACCCTGAATCCCATCATCTGCGGAATATTATCCCATCACCAAGGACTGTTTTTTCTAATATGTTTTGAATCCTTTTCCTTCTTAGGACTGAATTCATGGAGACCCATACCATTTCTTGTCCTGGTAACATCCTAATTGGTCTGCCTGTTTCCCATCTTCTACTCCTCAAGGCTATCTCTTCATGCTGTTAGAGAATAGTCTAGAAGTGTAGAAAGCCATGTTACTTCCATACTGAAAATTCTTGAATGATTCTCGTTATCTGTAGCAACATTTCTTGATCATGCTTGATCATAAGAATCATAAAACATTGAGATCATGTGTCACAACCCTAGAGTCTTCAGAGTGATTCATATGACCAGAGAAGTTTGGGAAATGTTGACATTACATATTGCCAAAAAATGCCTAAATTCACTTTGTAGGGCACACAGAGTTCTCCAATACCTCATTCCTACTTATGTCTTCACATTTATCCTATTTCCTGTCTTGAACACCCTCTCCAAACATGCTGTTCTCCCACTTTCCATCCCACAATTACCCAGCACTTAGTGGGGTCAAATCCTCTCCTCTGTGCTCAGAACATTTTTCTATCACTGCACTTATTCAGTTATAGACAATTATCACTTGCCCTGATTGACAGTCATTCAAATCCCTGTTGCTCATTGACAGTCTTGCTTTTGCAGTCTGTGTTTCTAGATGCATCCAACAGAAACTGACCCAGGTGAACTTACCCAGAAGGATAATTCACTGAAAGGACAGGATAGCTCACAGAATTGACAGAAAGGTGAGAGAATTAGGAAACAGGCAAGAATCCAGGAAGGCTAGACAGCCAAGGTCACTCACAGGAACTATCTTCTTGCCCACTCTGATATCTGCTGTGGGACACTTTGTGCTGCCACAGTCAGGTTCCTGATATGCCTGCTCTGTTCACAGAAAGCCTCGCAGCTGACCTTGTGCTTATATTATTGTCTCAAGTCCCAACCAGATGCATCTCTTTGTTTGACCTAAGTCATGTGCTCACATTCTAGCTCACTGGTTCTTCAAGTGTGATCCCTACCCGGCAGATATCAATATCACAGGGAACTTATTAGAGATGCAAATTCTCAAACCCCCAGGAGGTGGGGCCCAGCAATCTACTTCTGTGGGAAGAAAGCCTTCTATGTGATCCTGATGCATATAGGCTAATGTCTGATAACTCCTGTCATCACTACAACAGGGCAGGAGGAAACAGTGTTTGGCTTCTTCACATCGAGAGTGGGACCAATGCCCGCATGCTGGGGACTACCAAAAGAGAGGAAGGCTGTCCAGATATTGAATACAGAAGGAACAAAAGACAGGAAGGATGTTCAGATGTTGAATAGCAAAGAAACAAAGCCAACAAAAAGAATTATATACCTATAGTACCTTTTTTACAACCCTCAATTTCAGGAAGACTATGAATGTACCCAATATCAAAAAGATAAATACTAGAATAATTCAAACTCAATGATACCCAGCCCTGTATCACTGCATTCCATATTTTATTACCTCTCCTGACAACAGTAAATACCTGATGCCCACTTCAATTTCATCAACATGAACATGCCCTCACAGCTTAAAATCAGATAGGAAAGTTGTTTTCATTTTTGCGGTTTTAATATCTATTGATGAAAGCTTTGTTTACAGCTCAAATGAGTAAAGGGTGCTGATTTTCCTGACAGCTGTTCCTGCAGAGGTCATAGGATTAACCATGAAAACATTTGATTTTGATTCGGCTGACACCTCAAAACACCCACTGGCCCTATTTGGCCTTATCAACCTCCAAAAAAAATATATTATTTACACAACTCTCTTTACTTTGGTGCACAATAAAGCATCTTTCCATTTGAAAATAGTAACATTATTACTGGTTTTATTATTAAAAAATATTTAGGGACGCCTGGGGTGGCTCAGTTGCTTAAGCATCTGCCTTCAGCTCAGGTCACGATCCCAGAATCATGGGATCAAGTCCCGCATCGGGCTCCCTGCTCAGCGGGGACCCTGCTTCTCCCTCTCCCTCTGCCTGTCGCTCCCCCTGCTTATGCTCTATCTACCTCTCTCTCTCTCTGACAAATAAATAAATAAAATCTTCAAAAAAATAAAAAAATAAAAAATATTGACTGCTATTAGGTGATATTTACTGAGTGCTTGCCACAGGCTAGGCACCATTTTGAATTCTTTACATGTTCTAAATCATTTATTATCACAAACCCAGCAGTTAGGTTCTAATGTTATCCCCATTTTCATATAAGGCAATTAAGAAAAAGTGGGAGTAAGGAATTTTGACAAAGTCACACAGCTAGTAAGTGGTGAAGCTGGGATTTTATTCTAAGCAGTTGGCTTCCCACTAGACATCTTAACCATAATGTGACCAACTATCCCAGTGTTTTGGGGACTGAGGGGCTTCCCAGGATGTAGGGTTCTCAGTGTTAAAACTGTGATAGTCCCAGGAACACCAAGATGATTGGTCACCGGGCAACTGCCACGATGATCTGCAAAATCAGTTTATAACTTTTTCCCCTTGAACGGCATGATAATATGTCAGGCTGATGGCTGACACCTGTAGGTCCAAACAGTGGACCCACGTGGCTGGACAGGGACATATGGGTCTCAGGGATCTCTATTCCACTATCATCCTTCCAGAATGTCCTTCGTGTAAGGTCATCACTTAACAAAACCCACCCTGAAGAGCTTTGCTATTCTGGAGATGCCCCTGGACTTCCCCAAATATTCCAGTACAAACTAGGGCAAGAGAGTCCAAGAATGTGATTTCCATACAAATTGCTCCAGTGTTTTTCTTCAGAAGTACATGAAACTTTTTCACAAAAACATCACTGGTGAGTTTCAAGTTTATAATTAAGAGTTATAAAGGGATAACAGAACAAGCAACTGGAGAGAGGGATAGCAGGGAAAGGAAGAAGAACTAAAATATTTAGCGGTGAAGGAAGTTACTCAGCAGTTTACTCCCCAGGAAGCTAGTACACACACTGTTCCTCACACCACACTGCCTTTCACAGCTGCACCGAGGGAGTGCGCCAGGTGATTGGAAGTACCCACTGCAGATCAGGGTGGAGGGAGCAAGTCTCACCTTTCAGCCTCAGAAGGACTGACTGGCAGCCTCCTAATCTGAAACTGGGAGAAGTTCCCTCCCGATTGTAACCTTTTTATTAACTGAGCTATCTAAATGCTGAAATTTCAAACAGAGGATCCTTGACTAATCTTTTCTGTCTCCTCTCCTATCTCCACAGACAATCCCTTTAACTATTTACCTGTTTCTTGTAGTAGTTACTTCCCTAAATGCTATTACCTCTAAATAATAGCCTTATGCAGCCAGTTCTAGATTTTCCAATTTTTGATATTATCTATTGACATCCTACCCTGTTGAGTTATAATTTTTTTGGTTAATATGGAGATGGATAACACCTGGAGAACCACTACTTTAGTTCTTTGATAATTTCTCCTTTTCAATTTTACTATTCTCTCTTCTTGGAATTTTCATTAGTTATTTGTTGGCTCTCAGGTACTGATATTCCATAACTGAATTTTCCACCTCTAATTTACAACCTTTTTTTTTTTTTTAAAGATTGTATTTATTTATTTGAGACAGAGAGAATGAGAGACAGAGAGCATGAGAGGGAGGAGGGTCAGAGGGAGAAGCAGACTCCCCGCTGAGCAGGGAGCCTGATGCGGGACTCGATCCCAGGACCCAGGGATCATGACCTGAGCTGAAGGCAGACGCTTAACTGACTGAGCCACCCAGGCGTCCCAAGACTATTTTTTTTTAAAGATTTTATTTATTTATTTATTTGAGAGAGAGAGAGCACAAGAGGGGGAAGCAGGAGAGGGAGAAGCAGACTCCTTGCCGAGCAGGGAGCCCGATGCGGGACTCGATCCCGGGACTCCAGGATCATGACCTGAGCCGAAGGCAGTCGCTTAACCAACTGAGCCACCCAGGCGCCCTAATTTACAACTCTTAATCCTCTTATAATACTCTCTAGAATATTTTTTTCAATTTGAATTTCTATGGATCCACTGATTTTTGTGCATGTGGAAAAAATTTTCAGAGATCTTTCTTGATAATTATTAGCATACTATTCTCTTCCTTTTCTTTCTTTCCTTCTTTTTAATGGATGAAATTTTTTTGGTGAAACATTCTAAGGATACTAGTGAGCGTTTTATTTTTAAATTCTTTTCTATTCCCTATATTATTCCTATTCCTTTGATAGTCTTTTTTTTTTTTTTTTTTTTTTTTTTTAGAATGAGGCAACAGAAAGCTGATTGGGAGGCCTGGGTATGTGGGTGTGACTTTTCAATTATCAGACTTAGTTGTGAGATAACTGGACAAGTGTCAGTCATGTCACCACAGATACTTAAGTGCCTGAATGGGGTGGACTTCATGTGGAGGGCATTGTTATCTTTGTAGAGGAGGGCTTCACTCCTGGCCCGGAGTGGAAATAATGTACGTGGAATGTCCAAACCCTGAGATAGCCCAGAGATCTGTGGGGATGATCACCAACTTTTCTGGCTGTGTTTCACTATGCTCTCTAGTGCTGCCTTTGTCCCCTTCATCAGTTCCCACTCCTCACCTGCTTCCATTTTCTTGAAATTTCTCTACATCTCATGTTGGCAGGTATTTTTACTCCATCATTTTTACTGTAAGCGCGTGTTCTCAGTCTGATATCTTTAAGCAGAGCCACACTTTCTTTTACTTTTATATTTACAATTGCTGTGATGATACCTTGCATTTATTTGTTTTCACAGCACCTTCGCATTCGTTTTATTTTATCCCTATAATGCTCTCCAGAAGAAAGTGTGAGCAATAGGTATTTTCATGTCCAATCTCTGGATGATAAAATGCAAGAAAAGTATCTTTTTTCCAATATGAGATATGATTTTATTCTATCAAGGTCTCTCTTTTTAAACATATTTATTTTTTTATTTTAATTCCAGTATAATTAACATACAGTGTTACATTAGTTTCAGGTGTACAATATAGTGATTCAACAGTTCTATGCATTGCTCAGTGCTCATCGTGATAAATGTACTCTTAATCCCCATCACCTACTTCACCCATTCCCCCATCCACCTTCCCTCTGGCAACCATCAGTCTGTTCTCTATATTTTAGAGTCTGTTTTTTGGTTTGTCTCTTTTCTTTCTTTCTTTGTTTTGTTTCTTAAATTCCACATATGAGTGAAATCATTTATTTGTCTTTCTCTGACCTATTTCACTTAGCAGTACACCCTCTAGATCCATCCATGTCATTGGAAATGGCAAGATTTCATTCTTTTTTATGGCTGAGTAATATTCTATTTTGTGTGTGTGTGTGCGTGTGTGTGTGTGTATATATATATATATATACACACACATGCCACATCTTCCTTATCCATTCATCTATCGATGGACCCTTGGGTTGCTTCCATAATTTGGCTATTGTAAATAATGCTGCAATAAACATAGAGAGGCATATAGACTTTCAAATTAATGTTTTTGTATTCTTGGGGTAAATACCCATTAGTGCGATTTACTGGGTCATAGGGTAATTCTATTTTTAATTTTTTGAGCAACCTCCATACTGTTTTCCACAGTGGCTGCACCACTTTGTATGGCCACCAACAGTGCACCAGAGTTCTTTTATCTCCACATTCTTATCAACACTTGTTGTTTCTTATGTTTTTGATTTTAGCTCTTCTGACAGGTGCGGGGTGATAGCTCATTGTAGTTTTGATTTGCATTTCCCTGATGATGAATGATGTTGATCATCTTTTCAGGTGCCTGTTGGCCCTCTGGATGTCTTCTTTGGAGAAATGTCTGTTCATGTTTTCTGCCCATTTTTAAATTGGATTTTTTGGTTTTGGGGTGTGGAGTTATATAAGTTCTGTTTATATTTGAGATGTTAACCTCTTATCAGATATGTCATTTGCAAATACCTTCTCCCATTCAGTAGGTTGCCTTTTTGTTTTGTTGTTTCCTTTGCTGTGCAGAAGCTTTTTGTTTTGATGCAGTCCCAACGGTTTATTTTTGCTTTGGTTTCCCTTGCCTCAGGAGACATACGCAGAAAAATATTGCTACAGCCAATGTCAGAGACGTTACTTCCTGTGTTCCCTTCTAAGATTTTCATGGTTTCAGGTCTCACATTTAGGTATTTCATCCATTTTGAGTTTATTTTTGTGTATGGTTTAAGAAAGTGGTCCAGTTTCATTCTTTTGCCTGTAGCTGTCTGGTTTTCCCAACACCATTTGTTGAAGAGACCGTCTTTTTCCCATTGCATATCCTTGCCTCTTTTGTCAAAGATTAATTGACCATATAATCATGGCTTTATTTCTGGGCTCTCTATTCTGTTCCTTTGATCTATGTGTCTATTTTGGGGCCAGTAGCATACTGCTTTGATTACTATAGCTTTATAGTATATCTTGGAATCTGGGATTGCGATATTTCCAGTTTTGTTCTTCTTTTTCAGTGTTGCTGTGGCTATTTGGGGTCTTTTGTGTTTCCACACAAATTATAGCTTTATTTGTTCTAGTTCTGTGAAAAATGCTGCTGGTATTTTGATAGGGGTTGCACTGAATTTGTAGATTGCTTTGGGTAGTATGGACAGTTTAATAATATTTGTTCTTACAATCCACGAGCAGGGATTATCTTTCCATTTGTTTGTGTCATCTTCAATTTCTTTCATCAGTATTGCTTTATATTTTGTAGCTTTGGAGTATAATTCTTTCTTTCACCTCCTTGGTTAAGCTTATTCCTAAGTATTATTTTATTATTTTTGGTGAAATTGTAAATGGTATCGTATTCTTATCTTTCTGCTACTTCAGAATATAAAATGCAATGGATTTCTGTACATTGATTTTGTATCCTGTGACCTTACTGCATTCATTTATCAGTTCTAGTAGTTTTTTGGTGGAGCCTTTAGGGTTTACTATATATATAGTATGATGTCATCTTCAAATAGTGAAAGCTTTACTTCTTCCTCACCAATTTCAGAAGACCACTCTGAATTAGCGCTGAATGGCTTAAAATGAAACACTCATTTAATGTGCTCACAAATCTTCAATCTCAGCATAACTTAACAGACAACTCCTCTCTTCTCCATGCAGTGTTAGCTGGGACAGCTCCACTAAAGCTGAAGGGTCTCCTTCCAAGCTGGCATGCTCACATGACTGGCAATTTGGTACTAGCTGTTGGTTGCTGTCCACTGGGGGGTTTGTGCTTCCTCATAGCATAGTGGTTGGATTCTCAGAGAAAGAGACAGGTAGTGTAAACCACCAAACTATCACGGCAACACCTCTGCTACATAGTCTGCTGTATTTCTCATATAGGCTAGAGTCTGTTTGTCAGAAAATTACTGACAGCAGATTCAAGGGAAAGTGCACCTGTTCATGGGAGGATTGCTAGATAATTCTGGGGCCATGTTTTGGAACTACTTTATGTTTGAATTAGCATTTTTCTTATTGTGAGTGCAGATGAGCATCTTTTCACAAATCTAAAGGTTATTTATATTGCCTATTCTGAACTGTCGGTTCATCCCTTTGCCTATTTTTTCATATTTTTCATATTTTTTCTTATTTATTTCAAGGATATTTTTATGTAAAAGGAAGGTGAGCCTTTCCTTTGTAATATGAGTTACAAGTAATTTTCCCCAGTTTATCACTTGTCTTTTTTGTTTATAATATTTTACCTCATGCAGAAGTTATTTTTTAATGTGGCTGAATTTTATACTATTTTGTTTTATGGTTTATGGATTTGAGTCTATAATTAAAAAGGCCTTCCTCCTTTATAGGAGTTTACTCAAGTTTTTATATTATATTTTTATTATTATTATTATTTACATTTAAACACTATTCATTTGGAATAATTTGTCTTGATATATGCTTGAGATATGTTCATTTTTCAAAATGAACTGGAAAGGGCCACCTGGGTGGCTCAGCCAGTTAAGCATTTGTCTTCGACTCAGGTCATGATCCCAGGGTCCTGGTCAAGCCCTGAGTCTGGTCCCTTGCTCAGCAGGGAGTCTGCTTCTCCTTCTGCCCCTCCCCCTGCTCTTGCTCTTTCTCTCTCTCTCTCTCAACTCCTTTTAATATTGGAACCTCTAATTTCTTTTTACTTTCTTAAAAGCTCAGTGGTTGATATTTTAGCCCAATGTTACACTGTAACGTGACAGTGAGCATTATTTAATTTTTCCTGATGTCAATGGAATGCTTCTTGAGTTTTCCCATAAAACATGCTGCTGGCTCAGTGCTTTTTTTCAGGATTGTTAATATGCTGTTTCTCCCTGAATCTATCAAATGATAACTTAACAGTTTATAATATTGAATGTTATACTTGCTTCATAAAATGTACTTAGGAGCTCCTTTTTTTTTTTCCTGTGCTCTAAAACTATTTAACTAGTATTGGAATTATATGTTCTCTAAAGGTTTTGTGGAATTCCCCTGGGGAAACATTTGAAGGAACAAAAGCGACTTTTGTACATTTTCCATTTCTTCTTTGGAAATCTATCTGCTAAGGTTTTTTTTAAATATTTTTGATGAATTTTGGTAAATTATATTTTTCAAAATATATTTTATTCAGGTTTTCAAAATAATTTATATAAAAACTTTAGTGATTCTTTTTATTTCCTCTTGTTCTGTGAATTACCTTAACATTTGTGGTCTGAGAATTTTATAAGCTCATTTCTATGCCTGAAAGGTTAAATTATTCCTATTTTTATTTCCAGTTCTTGAAGGAAAATTCTCCATTAAAATATTATTCTTCTGGGCTTTATTTAATTCTTGCCACAACACTCTGCATGATAGATTTATCCAGATAATAATACTATCCTCTTATGAATATTAAAGTCTACTTTAACTGGATTTAAGTGAAATTCTTTCCTAGAAAAGCATCTTGATGATTATGTACTGAGCATTTTAACTGTTCAAATAAGGTCACAAGCTCCTCATAATCTTTCCTTGAGAGTACATAAGACACAGCTCATGTTATAAACAATACTTTAAGAAATTTTAAAGGATTTTATTTAACTTGAAAGGCTACCAATAAAAGTTCATGAATTCAACCAACTTACAAGTTATCTGCTTGAATGGAGGGTCTTAGTCCATTAATTAAACATTCCATGAAACTTGGGATTTCATATTAATCACTCAGATTTATAATTCCCAGTGTTTAGGTCATATACTTCAATAAACACAGTTTTCTCCACTAAACTTAAATTTCTTAGGGGACAATCATAATATTTACTTGAAATATTTATTTTCATTTATATAGTAAAGAGAGAATGTGTCTCCCTACTTTAAGAACACAGAAGCAGCAGGAGTTACTGCTTTCTTCTCCAGTGTTTTAACACTTGGCTACTTGTTTTAAAATAAATGTAGCAGATGAGTGCTCCATTCAGTAGCACATATACTAACACTGGGATGATTCAGAGAAGATTAGCATGGCCCCTGCACAAGGATGACTCCCAAAAAATGTAGCAGTTGAGAAAGCCGGGGTGCTGGGAGGCTTACCGTGTTTCTCTGGGACACACAGTTATTAATGGCTGAGCTGAGTCTAGAGCCCAGGTTTTTCAACTTTCTCCCTCTTAGATCTTAAAGGTTAGTAGTGGAGACAGATATGTGAGGTGAATACAGGAAGTGGTAATGAAAACCTGAACAGGGCCTGGAAGGCTGAGCAAGATTTGCAGGAGAATGGAGGGCTCCCCACTAGAGGGGACCACCAGAGCAAAGACCCAAGGGGCAGAGTACCCAGGAGCAATGACCCAGGACTCATCCAGAAGCTGGATAGCATTGTGCGAAGTAAAATAAGCCAGCACAGAAAGACAAGCACTGCATGATCTCACTTATATGTAGAATCTAAAATAGTCAAATTCATAGAAGCAGACAGTAGAATGGCTGTTGCCAGGGGTGAAAGAAGTGAGGAGATATTGGTCAAAGGGTACAAAGTTTCAGTTATGCAAGACAAAAAGAGTACTGGAGATATAATGTACAGCACAGCGACCATAGTTAACAATACTTTATTATACACTTGAAATTGGCTAAGATGGTAGATCTTGAATTAAATCACACCCCTTCCCCCCCCACACAAAATGATGACTATGTACAGGTAATGGATAAGTTATTTAGCTTGATTGTGGTGATCTTTTCACAATGCAGACTTATATCAAGACATTGAGGGACATCTGGCTGGCTCAGCTGGTCGAGCATGGGACTCTTGATCTCAGGGTTGTGAGTTCAAGCCCCATGTGGAATGCAGAGCTTTCTTAAAAAAATCAAGTTGTGTGCCTTAAATATTTTTAATTTTTATATGTCAAAGGTATCTCAATAAGGTTTTAAAAAGAAAGAAGTTAGATAGTAGGTATGGCTGGAGAAGAGGGTATGTGCCTGGAGCAGGAAGGAAAAACAAAGAAAAGAGATGGGGCAGAGATCATGAGTTATTGTTGTTTTTTATGTAGGCTCTGTGCCCAGCATGGAGCCCACTGCAGGGTTTGAACTCACGACCTTGAGGTCAAGACTTGAGCTGATATCAAGAGTCGGATGCTTAACCACCTGAGCCACCCAGGCACCCCAAAGAAATGGAATTTTTTCTCCATGTGATAGGAAGCTTTAGACACATCCCTCTCAGGGAATGAGCTAGAGGACTCGATCTCAGGGGGTAGAAGGAAACTAACTGTATACACTTTATAGTGCTTAAAGTTTTTATCACGTGCATTTACTACTTTTTAGAGAGAAAAAAATTCAAACAAAAATTAGTCATTAAAATTAATACAACCAAGAAAGATTCATCTGAGCAGGCAACCCCCGCAAAGGAAAAAGGAAGAATCCTGTGTTTATCAGTGAGGGCAAACTTCAGTTAAAAAGTTCATATTTTTTCGACTTAAAGAGGCTGCCCTCGAAGTGTTTCTGAGAAGCAGTTTAAGTCTGAGACCCTCTGGGCTGTTTCTTCTTTTGTATAAGGCACAGATAGAAAAAGAAGCAAGTGATCTCAGGGATAAACATCTTTGAGACCTGAAACAATCAATATGATTTAATAATTCCCTATTATGCAATGATTCAGGCTCCAGAGAGAGGCAGAGAAAGGGACTCAATATCCATGATGCCATATAACCTCATTCATAAATAATAAAGACAAAAACTCCTGTTAGAACAGAGTCAGCAGGGGAGAACAAGTTTAGAGGAGAAAATTGAACCCATCCACCAAGACTGTCACATTTCCTGCATTTTTGTGTATAAAGTTAGTGAGTAAGCCAGCTGAGAAGGCTTTACCCAAAGTGGCTGGAAAGGTTCTGGGTCCAGGATGCTTACAGTGAAACACACGTAACCCAAATCCAGTTGATAATAGAGATTTTGTGATTTTTCGTCTCCATGTAATGGACAGACTGGATTTTAATTATGTCTGAGTTCTCATGACGATTCTGTGGAAAAGGATCTCAAGACAAAGTAAAATAAGCCACCTCTACACACAACTATTGCAAAAATCAATATAACTCAACTTTTCTCTCTGGACTTAACAGCATGAAGATGGCCCTTCTGTACTGAAGCATTAGTTCAATTGATACCAGAAATTTTACTTTAAAAACCAGCTAGTGCTCATTTTTGTGTTTTTCCCCCATAGCATTTGCTGTCTTTTAAATGAGTTCAGCAAGCTGCCTGCCTGTTCCTCATGTTAATCCTTTCAAGCATTTGAGATGTTGCCAGAGCATGTATTGATATTATAAAATCATTAGGTAACAGATTTTCAGTAATTAATTCCTAGGAAGGAAGGAAGGAAGGACGGAAGGAAGGACGGAAGGAAGGAAGGGAAGGAAGGAAGGAAGGGAGGGAGAAAGGAAAAAAAAAGGAGGGAAAAAGAATGAACGAACCAACCACAAATCCTACAGAATGCCCTCCATTCTTATTTTTTTTGTTTGTTTCTTTTATTTTTCCATCCTGGTAACATTTGTTAAGAAAGTGGTAATACGGAGCGCCTGGGTGGCTCAGTCGGTTAAGCCGCTGCCTTCCACTCAGGTCATGATCCCAGGGTCCTGGGATCGAGCCCCGCATCTGGCTCCCTGCTCAGCGGGAAGCCTGCTTCTCCCTCTCCCTCTGCCTGCCTCTCTGCCTATTTGTTCTCTCTCTCTCTCTCTGTCAAATAAATGAATAAAATCTTAAAAAAAAAAAAAAGTGGTAATACATTTTAAAGGCTATTATGTCTTAATATCACCTTATAATAATACCTCTTCATAAAGGCTTCCATTTCAACTTAGGAATTTAAAGGTCAGATCAATATCCACAGCAGCAAAATGACAGAGGTGCCTTTCAAAAGAACCAGGAACTACTTCTTTAGTGTGCTGGTTAAGTTTTCTGAGCATATGGATCAGGGATAAAAAGCAATGACAGGAATTAATATTGACTTTCTCCACATTTTGTGGAAGATACAGAAATGATAAAAAGTCAGCGATTATTTTAGCTTCATGGTTAAATTTTCTGTGGTCTGTTTGTTAAGTAGATCATAGTGATTGTTTTATCACCCAACCAAAGCAAGAAGCAGAGGAAATATTTTAAAAATCCTCCTTTGGAAGAATATATTGAAAAGAAGAAGCTAATGAAAAAAATAAGGACTAAAAACAACCTATAATTGTTAGCTATAGATGTCCTGATGGCCAGGTTGGTGAGTTTCCTCATTAGATTTTACCTCCTAAATCAATATCTTTCCCATCAAACTATGGAAAACTGAAAGTGTAGGAAATAAATGATGGGGGTAAAGTTTGTTGTTGTTTTGTTTTGCATTTAAATTTAAGTAGTTAGATAGCCTTACTTAAATACTGACTCGCTCTTTTGAATGCAAAAATAAGACAATATTATATTTAAATGTTAATTTCATCCTCTGAACTATGTCATTTTTATGAATAATTCTTTTCCCCAATTTTTAGTTTAGGGATTTGCTCCAAGATTTACATTTGTAACTTTTTCCATTTATCAATAGTTTACATTATTTTAAATTATTTGTATCTTTTTGTGAGAATCTGACCAAATCTTATGTTTACAGGTGACTCTTACTCAATAATGGCAAAAATTGAAATTTTTCCCCCAAGAGAGTTATAATTAATTTCATGAGTGTTTCCAGCTCACTTCCCGGCATCTCAGTAAACTCATCCATAAAATTAAAAGATTTGAATGGATAATTTTTAAGGATAATTCTGCTCCTAAAATATCTATCTTTCTTACATTTATATAGTTTAAATGGACTATTTTTCTTCTCTTTAACTTGGTGGCCTACTTCAGTCGGCACCTGCAGCAAGATTTCCTTTCAACATTTATGAAGTTTCACTCTCAGATTTCCTGTAATTATATTCCCACATTTCATTTAATTTCTTTTTGATTTAGATATAATTGACATATAACATTACATTAGTCTTAGATGTAGGACATAGAAATTTGATATGTATGTATATTGCAAATGATCACCCTAATACATCATTAACACCCATCACCATACATACTTTTTTTGTGTGATGAGAATTTCTAAGATCTAATTTCTTAACAACTTTAAAATATACTATACAGTATTATTAGCTATAGTCCCACATTTTAAATGACTATTTTCATCTCTTTGGCCACAGAGGATATCTCCTTTTAATGATCCATTAAACCAGTGGTGAATTTTAATGATCCAAAGTGTCTCTCTCTCCCTCTCTCTCCATTGAAGCAAGGCTTATTTATTCAGTTCTAACATCTACTAAAACAGTACCATCTTTGCTTCAGAAAGTCCAGAGGAGAGTAGCCCAAGTGTTAACAGTGATGTAGAGATGACTGTCACGTAAACACAAACAACAACATTTAGGAATCTGTGTGGAAAGATGATTTGCAAGTAGTTAAATGTGGTGATTTGTTTAAGGTTCAATAACTAAAGTTGATAATCACAGAAAGAGTACACAAGTTGTGAGCACAACCATTCAAAACTAACTGTGATATTGAGCAGGAACCTCATTACACGGAGTCAATTCCATTTAGTGTACCCCTCTCTAGTTCCCATTTCCACAGCCAGAGCCCTCAGGGACCTTTAAAGTTACTTCTTAACCAACAAGAAACCAGTTACATTAGAAGCAGGAGGCAACACTGAAGCTCAAATGTAGGGAAATTAGGAGGAAGAATTACATTACACAACCCAGACTAATACTTTACTTCCAGAATGTGGCATGACAAATACTGTAGTCTGCCCCCCAATATATGTTCTCCCTTTACTTCATGGTAATTGAGATAAATAACCAAAAATAGAAACCTCCATTGTTTTTGCTGGGCAAATGGTTTAGGACATCAAAACTGCATTTCCCAGTCTCCCGTGTGGTTTAGGGTGGTCATATGTTTATGATGATGTTTTGGCCAATGATATGTAAGTGGAAGTTTCCTCTGACAGCTTCTCTAATATTCCTTATGAATGAGCTCGGGCACACCTGTTGCTGTGCTTCATCCCTTCCTCCTTTCTGCTTCCTGGAACACAGATGTGACGTCTGTACCTGAAGAGAAGGGCACACACACGTGAAGGTAACCTGGTGAGCTGGGGTAAGTCCCTGATCGGTGGGTACATCATGGATCAGTGCTGCCTTACTGACCCTGCATTGCGCACCTCTGAACTTTCCATGAAAGAAATATTCTATCTCATTTAAGCCACTGGTATTCCAGGACCCTAACATGTAGTGAAATCCCATCTCAACAAATATGGGTGGTGAGTCAAAATACAATGGAATTTTATAAAAGGCTTATATAAGGCTGATGTGACAGATCCAAAACTGGGCTCAGGAAATAACTAGGAAGACTTCTAAGTTGTTCCTCATCTTCATGGTTGAGAGCCAGAAGCTCAATTGTCATCCCACAAACCATCCCTGTGGTCTTAATTGAGGGCAAAATCCTGTTCTGGATGATCATACATCTGACTTAATGTATTATTTCCTACAAACTTCTGGGAACTTTCGGCAGAATATCCTGAGAGCTAAGACTAATGCCCCAGAGCTGCCAAAATAAATAATTCTAATCAAAATAAACTTCTTCATAGTTACCTCAGAAACTATTTCTTTTCCAGGTGATTCTATCTATGAATAAAACACCTGTGAGAGACTGCTCCTCCTGGATATGGGGGTAAAAATTTGAGTAATGTATTTGAATAAATCATTCCAATTCAGTGTTCCACTGACTAAATGTTAGCAGTAGATATTCTGCCATAGTCTTACGGTGAAAATTCAGATGGTGATGGAATTTTCCAACACTTCTGTATCAATTTGGATCTGTCCAACTCTTACCATCGGACATTGTTTTCCATTTCCTAAATGGACCAGAGATCTCCATCATTTATATAGATTTCCTTTATTCGCCCAGGGAACTTTGACAAAACAAAAATAGTTTACAAACATTTAAAGTCTCTCTTCCTTGCAGCCCCCTATTGTCATCTCTCAGGTTGATAGTAAAAGGAAGTTTCCTTGAATAGTTCAGGATATCCTTTCTTCTAGTTTTTTGTTCTTGCATGTCCTAGCTCAGGGTTGCCTGTATAAATCACACTTTGTACCAACATGTAATTAATCAAGATGCTTTCTTAGATCTCCTTTTAAGCAACACCATCTCATTTCTGGCCTTGTAGTCTCTGAGTATTTTTTCATTTTTACATAACACACTAATGATATTGTTCATTTCTGGTTTCAATAACTTACTTGCCTTTACTTGGCATTAGTTTATTTGGCTGCACTATGTACCATTGCTGGTGGGAATGCAAAATGGTGCACCACTGGGGAAAACAATTTCGTAGTTCCTCAGAAATTTAAACATGGAACACCATATAACCCAACAGTCCCACTCGTATGTGTTACCCAAGAGAAATGAAATCATGTCCACACAATCCCATATGTGAAGGATTACAGCAGCAGTATTCGTAGTAGCCAAAAAGTGGGAACCACTGAAATTTCCATCAACTGATAAATGGATAAACATTGTACATTGTGTATTCCTACAGTGGAATATTATTTAGCCATACAAAGGAATGAAATACTGACGCAGGCTAAAACATAGATGAACACAGAATACATCATGCTAAGTAAAAGAAGCCAGATACAAAAGGTCATATGTTGTGATTCTATTCTTTTTTTAAGATTTTATTTATTTATTTTGACAGAGAGAGACACAGAGAGAGAGGGAACACAAGCAGGGGGAGTGGGAGAGGGAGAAGCAGGCTCTCCACTGAGCAGATAGCCCGATGCAGGGCTCGATCCCAGTACCCTGGGACCATGACCCAAGCTGAAGGCAGACGCTTAACCGACTGAGCCACCCAGGCACCCCTGTTGTGATTCTGTTTTTATGAAATGTCCAGAGTAGGCAAATCTACAGCAACAGAAAATAGATTAGTGGTTTGCCAGGGGCTCAGGAAGGGAGGAGAATGTGAACTTACAGAAACAGAATTTCTCTTTAAGGTTGTGATAATGTTCTGTTTTTAGATATGGTGATGGTTATACAGCTTTGTAAATGTATTAAAAACCACTGAATTGTAAATTTTAAAAAATAAACTAATATATATTATATATATAAACTTGCCATCTCACTAACTAGAGACATTCAATCTGAGAAGGATATGAGATGAGGGATTGGAAAAGAAAAATAAGCTGATAGATAGGGTATCATGTCATCCCAAGCAGAAAGGAAAGGCAATCTTCCCAGTTCTCATTTTCTTCCTTCTCAAGCCCTGTTCTTCCTGAAGCTGCAGTGGGAAAGAGGAAGCAGCATGTGTGTGGAGAATGAGAGTAGAGGTGACAGTCCCTGGTTAAACCTAGATCTGTCACTGGAGTAGAAAAATTCAGGATAATCACTCCAGGCTGGTTAGGGAAATTTATAGAAGGTGACAGGAAGAGGAGGAGGATTGGTATTTGCTAGCTGGTATTAATAATGTGCTAAGGCTCACAGGACAGGTTAACCCATACACATCTCATCCCACTCTATGCAAACAAAAGCTTGCTAGATGACAGTCAAAACCATTCCGTGTGCATCCCTCTTGTTCTGATGACCCCTACAGCTGCACCCCTTGAGCTAGACTTGCACATGCCCTTCGGTTTTATGCTCTGAGGTTATAAGACAAGAGAACTTCTTACTTTCCCGCCAGCCATGCGGGGCGGACTGGCATGATTCCAGACAGCAACCAGTTCCGGGCTGCACTTAGGAGCAATAGCCCATTCCTTTGTGTCCAATAGACATAATGGCCTTACAGGGGGAGGAAACGGAGCCAGGGACCAGGAGTGAGCTGACTGTGCTCAGTGCTGAGATGCCGATGGATAATCCTGCCACCCGCTGGATGCCTGGGCCAGACCCATCACCTCTGTCATTTCCTCCGCCACTCCCACTCCCTCAGCAAGTGGCTGGAAATCTTCCCAGACCGCTTGCTAGCTGCCCCCAATGCCACATCTTTGGAGATGCTGAGTTCTTTCTATTTAGGCAGTGACGTGGGAGCAACCTCTTTCCTCCTCTCCATTTTGCAGATCTAGGGCAGAGGTGGACAGTTTCCATCCTGCATTTCACAGCTTGGCAACCTGGCCTCTGAGACAAGGAGTCCGAATCCTGCCTCCCTTGGGCAATTTACGTGACTGACCTTTTTGAACGTCAGATCCCTTCTGTGTAAAATGGTAATAATAATACCTAATTCAAAAAGCGGTTTGGGTCAAAGGAAGACAACTGAATTTCTGGCACAGTGCTGGCTCACTGTCTATTTACAATAAATTGTTGCCATTATTATTGATGTTCTTGTTTGTATTTTTAACTACAGGGTCTTGAAGATGAAGGCAGGCAAACCCACTAAAAATCTGTTCTTGAAAGAATTTGTAGAATGACCAAAATGTATAAACTGTTGTTTTTACCAGTTTTAATAAAAATATTTGATTTTGATTGCATATACTCAAATATATTCTTTTGTATATTGGTTAAACTAAACTTGGCTGGCCACCTGATAAAATAATCCTAACTGAATGCTAAAATGGGAACAAATCCCGAATTCCGTGAAAGTACCCATATGAACCACTTTTCCATCAACAATTTTGGCATTCAGTATGTGACTATTTTTCGAAAATTTAAGCATATTTAGTATTATTTTGCCAATTCCGCAAATGGCATGTCAACCTTAATTTACATTTTTAGCAAGTGATTTTTAGTTTGACTAATTTAAATTTTAAAACACAGAAAATTCTAAGTTTAATTAAAATTGATTTCCAATTAGAATTAAGTTGAATTTTCATTAAATTAAAATTTTAAATTTAATTTAAAGATCATATGAAATAAATCAGAATTAGCCAAGAGTCCTATCAGAGATAAAATGCTGACATTTTGGTTTCTAACAAGAATTTCAGAAACAGAGGGGGCCTGGGTGGCTCAGTTGTTAAGCGTCTGGCTTCGGCTCAGGTCATGATCCCAGGGTCCTGGGATCGAGCCCCATGTTGGGCTCCCTGCTCAGCGGGAAGCCTGCTTCTCCCTCTCCCACTCCCCCTGCTTGTGTTCCCTCTCTTGCTGTCTCTCTCTGTCAAATAAATAAGTAAAATCTTAAAAAAAAAAAAAAAAAAAAAGAATTTCAGAAACAGAAAGTTGGGTAGCAGTTTGCAGGAAGTTTCAATTTAAAAATATGAAACTTCACAAATCAGGAAGGAAGCAAGGATATTTAGAAGGGAACATTTTAATGGATTGGATGATTTGTGATTAATTTGATATTTAATCATGGTGTAAAATTATAAAGGAAAGATAAGAAAATGAGGTAGAAATCTGAAGAATATTAAAATTTAGATGCTAAAATGTTAGCAAACTGAAAATGATATTTTAAATTTTCTAAAATTTTATTCCAGTGTCATTAACATATAGTGTTACATTAGTTTCAGGTGTACAATATAGTAATTCAACAAGATGTTTAAAATTTTGAAACAAAAATCAGTATAAACTGAAATTTTTCCACTTAAAATGCTAAATATTAACTGTGTTCAAAAAAATATATTTAATCATCATAACTATATTTGGACATTTTTCTAAATGTTGTTAAGCCATTCCTGGGGCACCTGGGTGGTTCAGTTGGTTGAGTGTCTGACTCTTGATTTCAGCTCAGGTCATGATCTCAGGGCTGTGAGATCAGGGATAGAGTCTGCTTGAGAGTCCCTCTTCCTCTCCCTCTGCCCCTCCCCATGCTTATGTTCTCTTTCTCTCTCTCTCTAAAAAAAAAAAAAAAAAAAAAGTTGTTAAACCATTCCTTTTAAAACCGTTACTTCTCAGCATATTCATCTAGGACCTAGATGAATTTAGATGGAGGACCATCTAAATGCCTTTAAATTCTGGCTCTTTCTGAATGAAAGCATCCTGAGGGTCCTCCTAAAATAACAAGACTATTCAGAGCCTGCCGGACTGTAGGAAATTATACCCACTCCTCCCAGCCTCCTGATGGAATGTCTCTTTGTGTCTCTTGCCTCTGCCACATTGTCCCCAGGGGCTGGAATTCCTCCTCCACTTCCAGGAAGTCTGCCTAACATTAAGAAGGAAGGCTCTGGGGCTGAGCCTAGTTCAGCATTCACTCCCCAGCTGCTAGCTGGGAAATGAGGAAAGAACTGAGTTGCCAAATGATCGAACTGACAGAGAACCGAATTTACTGATTTACAAAAAAAATAATAAAATCAATAAAATTAAATAAAATGATTTTGCCACTTTTTTTTAAAAGATTTTATTTATTTATTTGAGAGAGAGAGACAGAGAGAGAGAGAGCACAAGCAGGGGGGAGAGGCAGAAGGAGAAGCAGACTCCCGTTGAGCCAGAGTCCGAAGTGGGACTCAACGTGGGGCTCCAGGTGGGGCTCAAGCCCCAGAGATCATGACCTGAGCCCAAGGCAGACACTTAACCATCTGAGCCCCCCAGGTGCCCCTGATTTTACCATGTTTAAAAGCAGTGGCTTAATAACTTTTAGAAAAATGTGCAGATAGAGTTACTAATGACTTAAATATACTTTTCTGAATATGGTGCAGTGTCCTTCCCATGAGAGAGATCTGTGTGGTGAGCAGGCCTGTCTTCTGGATTCCACACATCTAAGAGTGAAAGGCAGAAGCGGAAACACAAAAATCTGAATCACAGACCCCTAGCAAGGGAGCGCGTGGTTGGAGAAACTGGAAAGGGTGACAGGAGCTGGGAAGGGAAGGAGGCGAAAGGCAGTGACCTGAAACTAAACAGGTCAGTGAAATAGGATGAAATTGGAGTTTGCGTGAACTTCAGGACTGGGTGTGCGAATACCCAGCAGTACGGTTTTTTTTGCAGGGGATTGGCTTGGTTTAAAGATAGGTGAGTAGGGGGCACCTGGGTGGCTCAGTCGGTTAAGCGGCTGCCTTCGGCTCAGGTCATGATCCCAGAGTCCCCGGGATCGAGCCCCACATCGGGCTCCCTGCTCGGCGGGGAGCCTGCCTCTCCCTCTCCCTCTGCCTGCCTCTCTGCCTACCTGTTCTCTCTATCTCTCTGTCAAATAAATAAATAAAATCTTAAAAAAAAAAAAAAAAGATAGGTGAGTAGAATTCATGTGTTTTCTGTAGCCCAGCAGTGAGATTTTCCCCCCATTCATTCACGCAGCTGCCGGGCAATCCTACTGGGATCTCATTTCCCCTTTATTGAGTGCCTTTGATGTTCACCTAGAGGAGAGGTGACAGAAGCATGCACTCTGGGATCTGGAATCAGAATGGTCTGGGACTCCCCAGAGGCATTTACTGTTCATGAAACTTTGCAAAATTTACCTAACTTTCCCCATGGTAGGCATCTGAAATCCAGAGATAATTATAGCAACTTCATAAGAGTTACTGAGATGAGTATGCAAAATCAGATAGACAAAGTGCTAGGAACAAGGCTTGTTAAGTAGTAGATGCTTAATAATAATGGTAGCAACCCTCTTGCCTATAAAAACCACCCCCCTCCCTGGGATGACTTTCTTTCTTACCCTTGGTGTATCTGAACTGGCCACACTTCCTTTAAGAAGCCTGATCTCAGACTAAGAAGTGAAACACTGGGGTTGAGTTATGCACGTTGTACATAATTGAGTGCTTGTAGTTTGCTGCTTTATCTGAGTCATTTGCACTTGTGTATTCCACCACTGACTTTCTTACACACAGATAAGATTAAGCTTTAACATTTCCTTACTTCTTCTGACAACATAAAAACTGGCTTATGGGTCATTTCTTTTTATTTTTTAAAGATTTCATTTATTTATTTGAGAGAGAGAATGAGAGAGAGAGAGAGCTTGAGAGAGGGGAGGGTCAGAGGGAGAAGCAGACTCCCCGCTGAGCCGAGAGCCCGATGTGGGGCTCGATCCCAGGACTCCAGGATCATGACCTGAGTCGAAGGCAGACACTTAACAACTAAGCCACCCAGGTGCCCCTTATGGGCCATTTCTTATAATTGCTCCAATGTTACTGATGTCTTATGATTTATAATTACTAACAATGGCAAATTCTTATGGTTGGGAGCCATTTAAAAAATAATAATAAATCGCTGCCAAGTGCCCAGGCAGCTGATTCTGCTAAGTCAGTTGCATTTCTGAAATAGACGGCGCCAGAGACAAGATCTTTGATGCAAACCATTATGAATTTAATAGCTACTCTGGTAGGAGTTTGTCAAGAATATTCTCTAAAAAATTATCCGGAAGTTTCTTTCCCTCGTGTCTCTTCAGCCTTGATTTCAGTACTTAGTTATGCTCTCTCACCTAGAAACAGGGACTCCTTGGGAAAGCGCCTCGGGCCTTACTGCGTGTGGTGAGTGTCTGCCAGGGCAGCAGCAATACCCAGGCCCGACCATGCCCAAGGCGAACTGTGTTGAGTAATGTGTACCAAAGGCTGTGATCATGACACTCCTCTCAGAGTAAGGAGCTTCCTCAATCTAAACACTGTACAAGAGATCTCCTAATATCTAGGACCTCCATGAAGTGAGTCTAGAGAATGGTATAACTACTGGGAACATCTGCTTAGAGGAGGAAGGGATCAGAATGCTTACTCTTTCAGAATACTGAGAACCTAGACGTGGGTGTTTTTGACATGCCATGTGCAAACTGTTAAGGGAGAAGCCTTTACCTGTGGGTTGTTTTTTTGATTTACAGATTTTATTTTTTAAATTTTATTATGTTATGTTAGTCGCCATACAATACATCATTAGTTTTTGATGTAGTGATCC
The DNA here is from genome assembly GCF_011800145.1 of Mirounga leonina. Classification (NCBI taxonomy): domain Eukaryota; kingdom Metazoa; phylum Chordata; class Mammalia; order Carnivora; family Phocidae; genus Mirounga; species Mirounga leonina. The sequence continues at coordinate 30,583,359 of NW_023270415.1, read as the reverse complement.
ACGATTCATTGTTTTCATATAACACCCAGTGCTCCATGCACTATGTGCCCTCATTAATATCCATCACCAGGCTAACCCATTCGCCCCCCACCAAAACCCTCAGTTTGTTTCTCGGAGTCCATAGTCTCTCATGGTTCATCTCCCCCTCCAATTCCCCACCCCTTCATTTTTCCCTTCCTTCTCCTAATGTCCTCCATGCTATTCCTTATGTTCAATGAATCATATGAATTCAGTCAATCATATGAAATCAGTGAAACCATATGATAATTGACTTTCTCTGCTTGGCTTATTTCACTTAGCATAATCTCCTCCAGTCCCATCCATGTTGATGCAAAAGTTGGGTACTCATCCTTTCTGATAGCTGAGTACTATTCCATTGTATATATGGACCACAGCTTCTTTATCCATTCGTCTGTTGAAGGACATCTCGGCTGTTTCCACAGTTTGGCTATTGCAGACATTGCTGCTATGAATATTGGGGTGCATATGGCTCTTCTTTCCACTACATCTGTGTCTTTGGGGTAAATACCCAGGAGTGCAATTGCTGGGTCATAGGGTAGCTCTATTTTTAATTTTGTGAGGCACCTCCACACTGTTTTCCAAAGTGGCTGTACCAACTTGCATTCCCACCAACAGTGTAAGAGGGTTCCCCTTTCTCCACAACCCCTCCAACACTTGTTGTTTCTTGCCTTGTCAATTTTTGCTATTCTAACTGGTGTAAGGTGGTATCTCAATGTGGTTTTGATTTGAATTTCCCTGATGGCTAATGATGATGAACATTTTTTCATGTGTCTGTTAGCCATTTGTATGTCTTCTTTGGAGAAGTGTCTGTTCATGTCTTCTGCCCATTTTTTGACTTATTTGTTTTTTGGGTGTTGAGTTTGAGAAGTTCTTTAGAGATCTTGGATATCAGCCCTTTGTCTCTAGTGTCATTTGCAAATATCTTCTCCCATTCTGTGGGTTGCCTCTTTGTTTTGTTGACTGTTTCCTTTGCTGTGCAGAAGCTTTTTATCTTGACGAAGTCCCAAAAGTTCATTTTTGCTTTTGTTTCACTAGCCTTTGGAGATGTATCTTGAAAAACGTTGCTGTGGCCGATGTTGAAGAGGTTACTGCCTATGTTCTTCTCTAGGCTTGGGATGGATTCCTGTCTCACATTGAGGTCTTTCATCCATTTTGAGTTTATCTTTGTGTATGATGTTAGAGAATGGGCGAGTTTCATTCTTCTATACATAGCTGTCCAATTTTCCCAGCACCATTTATTGAAGAGACTGTCTTTTCTTCCATTGCATATTTTTTCCTGCTTTGTCGAAGATAATTTGACCACAGAGTTGTGGGTCCATATCTGGGCTCTCTGTTCTGTTCCATTGGCCTATATGCCTGTTTTCGTGCCAGTACCATGCTGTCTTGGTGATCACTGCTTTGTGGTTTAAAGAAAGAAAAAAAAGGAGCTAGAGAGAGTGCCTTCCCACCAGGGATCAGGGAGTCAGGAGCCAGGAGAGAACAGCAGCGGGTGACCAACATTTTCTCCACTCATACTTCACTGTGTGCTTCCCTGTCCCAACACTTGCTCGGTTGTTTTCTGCACCATCCTCTGGGAGGTAATGTGGCTCCTCAATCTAAACATTAATGCAGAGGAGAAAGAAGCAGTCCAAGAGCCGCTCTTTTGGCTACTCTCATTTTCCAAAGTAAAGGGAACATAATTTTCTGAATATATGAATACTTTTGGGGATTATTTCTAAGGAACTGGCTTCCAAAATAGATTGGAACTAGCTGGTTAACATAGATGTTAAATACCATTTTCCCAAGGGAGAATGCAGGAACATTGAAGTTACCTTTGCTTACCTCTTAACACAGCAAAGGCATCCATTCCGATAATTTAAGTTCAGAAGTGTGACATGATAGTAACTCAAACATTCAGTCTTGTTTCTTTTTTCTTTTTTCTTTTTCTCTTTTTTAATTTTTGTAATAAATGCAAAGTCATAATGTGAAGATAATAAAAGGATCTGTTGGAAAATTCAACAGCACTTACTGAATACCAATGATACTCTCTAAGTATTCAGCACTTTGTATCTAATGGCAAAGTTCTTGCTTTTAGATATCATGACATAAATGTGTCATACTTTTCACTTAGCCTAACAGATTAGAGACGCATTTCCAAATTAAAGATGTAAAAATGACAATTCATAAGAAACACTGTTAGGCCACACTGTATCTCTTTGGCGGTTGTTAAAACAATACTTCTTGCTTCAGTCTTGCATAATATCAACAGCGCCAGGAGTAAAGGAAGAAACCAGGGCTTCAGTTGCTGAGCACCCATCCATAATGCCCTCGCCTGTCAGTGTAGCCACGCCCCCCCCCCCCCCCCCCGATTTAAAACTTATTTTGCATACTTCCAGCTAATTGACTGACAGCTAAATAAGATTTAGACCCTGAAAGCCACAGCAGCATGGAACTATCTTCGCACACATTGCACCGGACCGAAGTATCACAAGGTGTCCTATTTGCATACCTTGAAGTCGAATAAAAGAAGGTCAGGATGGAGAGAGATACAAGCGTTAAAAAAAAAGATCCCTTCAGTTATTTGCTTAGTTTCTAATGCATGTTAATCTCTCTCTGTTGTATCTGTAGGTGTGGGAGGTCTATGCCTAGAGCCAACAGGCAGCGCTTTGTGAGAGGCGCGGCCCTGCGGTGTCAGCAATGGGGGCGGGTTCGGCCTCCCTGGCCTGGCTGGCTCGGCCCCTCTGGGGTGCGGGCGGGACTGGCTCCTGTTGCGATCAGGCCACTTCGCAGCCTTGCTATTGGCCTACGGAGCAACTTGCTGCTGCCACGGGGCAAGCCCGGGTCCTGCTGGCTGGCCGGTACCTGGTGCCGGGAATCCTCCATTCACTCTCCGACTCGGTCACCATCACACCACTTCTACTATCTGGCATGGCAGGCAGCCAGACACCTCAGCACATTCCAGGAGGAAAAGAATAAGTCTGAACGATCATGGGGGATTTTTTTTTTTTTTTTTTTTTGTATGGCCCTCATGCCCATCTGCTGAAGCCCTTAGTATTTGCACAGTCAGGGAGAAAGAGAGAGAGCGAGCAAATCACCTTCCCTTTAGAATAGGAGGGAAATTATGTGCTGTGTTGCAAAGATAATTAAGAAAGCAGCCAGACTCTTGTAAGCTGATGCTTTTTGAACTAGAGAATTTCCAAATGCGAAGTGTTCCTGATGGCAAGATTAATTTCTCCTGAGTATCCCGTGCATTCTTGATGTGTTATATTTCCTGGATAAGGCCTGGGGCATACTCCAAAGCTGAAGTTTGCCTAAAGATACCTTCCTATATCCTGCCTTCCCTCTCCCCATTCTCTCCAGCCTTTGGAAAGAAAATGATTCAGTTCATTTTTTTTTCATCCATTACCAGCTATAGAAGATAACCGTTTATTTGAGGCAATCATATCTTCCCCCTTTAAATCAATAGAAGTTTAAAGTGATGCAGATGTAAGGCAGAGACAAATTCGTCTCTCAGCACTGAATGTCTTACAGGAAATAACCTAGAGAAGTGCTAATCTGGGTCCAAAGAAAAAATAATCCATTTTACAGTAAAGTGATCGTACCTAGAGCATGTTCTTCTGACATAGTATTTAGACTCTACCATGAATCTTCCTTGCTCTGACTTTAGCCAGCTGTCAGCTGGTCAGCTTTAGGCACTGGGCCCTGCAGTCTGACCCCTCTCAGAGAAGAAGACTCCTCCTATTCCTCCTGCCTTTCTGGGAAGAAGAGGAAAGGAGCACTCTCATGCTGTCCTATGTGTGCTAAGTTCCCAGTGACAGGAGAGACTCCCTCCATTCTTCCGTTCCCCACCCTTCTTCCCTTTCCTCTAGCTCTCTTTCAGAAGATACGCGCAACAGTTGATTGCAAGACTGCTGTTACTGCCCAGCAAGCATTTCAGCTAATTTCTGGTTATAAATAAAACTTGCTCCTTTGTGAGCAAGGAACTGGAAGACAAATCTGGAGGTAATCTTAATTTACTGAAACTGTTTAATTAGAAGTCCTGGAGAATGATGACTGGTGGACTTTCGAATCAGCCGGAGTCCACATTCTCTCTCACTATTGGTAGCTACAGACCTTGACTTTCATGGGACCTCCCACAGCCTCAGCTTCTTCATGTGTAAAGTGAGAATAATTCAAGAATTAAATGAGATAATCTGTATAAAGATCTTACTCTGTTCCTGGCACATAATAATGGTTTAACACATATTAGTTGTCATTGTTAAATTCCAAACCTATGGATCATTCCTACCAAAAATATATTTAAGGACCAAAAAATTATTAATAGCAAAATCCTCAAGAAGTCTTGGAAAACTGAGATTAAAATTGAAGAAATGGGGGCGCCTGGGTGGCTCAGTTGGGTAAGCACCTGCCTTCGGCTCAGGTCATGATCCCGGGATCCTGGGATCAAGTCCCACGTTGGGCTCCCTGCTCAGCAGGAAGCCTGCTTCTCCCTCTCACTCTCCCTGCTTGTGTTTCCCTTCTCACTGTCTCTCTCTCTCTGTCAAATAAATAAATAAAATCATAAAAAGAAAGAAAGAAAGAAAGAAAGAAAGAAAGAAAGAAAGAAAGAAA